>NC_134834.1:3179830-3273555 GCF_004210375.1 Tachypleus tridentatus
GGTGTAACCTTAGGTATAGAAACCTGCCACTGCTGAGTGTAACCTTAGGTATAGAAAACCTGCCACCGCTAAGTATGTAACTTTAGGTATAGAAACCTGCCACTGCTGAGTGTAACTCTTAGGTATAGAAACCTGCCACTGCTGAATGTAACTTTAGGTATAGAAACCCACCACTGCTGAGTGTAACTTTAGGTATAGAAACCTGCCACTGCTGAGTGTAACTTTAGGTATAGAAACCTGCCACCACCGCTGAGTGTAACTTTAGGTATAGAAACCCGCCACTGCTGAGGTGTAACTTTAGGTAACAGAAACCTGCCACTGCTAGTGTAACTTTAGGTATAGAAACCTGCCACTGCTGAGTGTAACTTTAGGTATAGAAACCCGCCACTGCTAAGTGTAACTTTAGGGTACAGAAACCCGCCACTGCTAAGGTGTAACTTTAGGTACAGAAACCTGCCACTGCTGAGTGTGTAACTTTAGGTATAGAAACCCGCCACTGCTAAGTGTAACTTTAGGTATTTTTTATTTTAATTATGGATGTTTAATTAATAGAGACGGTTTCAGTCATGATGTGAGATTCGAAATATGTTCTGGTTGATGACAAAGATATATCAGTTATACTGAGACATATATATCACAGACTGTAAGATATATTAGTTATATTGAGACATGTATATCACAGACTGTAAGATATATCAGTTATACTGAGACATATATATCACAGACTGTAAAAGATATATCAGTTATAATGAAGACTATATATCACAGACTGTAAGATATATTAGTTATATTGAGACATGTATATCACAGACTGTAAGATATATTAGTTATACTGAGACATATATATCACAGACTGTAAGATATATTAGTTATATTGAGACATGTATATTACCTAAGACTGTAAGATATATTAGTTATACTGAGACATGTATATATTACCCTGTTGTAAGATATAAAATATAGCTATACTGAGATATATATATATTACCTGTTGTAAGATATAGTAGTTATACCTGAGACATGTATAATTACCTGTTGTAAGATATAATAGTTATATTGAGACATGTATATTACCTTTTATATGCAAAAACGCTCGTTTGGGTTGAGAAAATATTTTACATAGAAGAGCGAACAACGTTTCGACCTTCTTCGGTCATCGTCAGGTTCACAAAGAAAGAGGTAACGGACCGGAAGCTGACCACATGTTTGAAAGGGATTGTGTAACTGTGTGTCGGAATGTAGAGGGTGGTGTTAGATGTTTGAATATATAATTTATTTATTTTATTATATTAATATAGGTATAATGGCGTTCCTTTATATTGGTTTATTTTGGGTTTAAGTTGTTGTATAAGTAAGGCTTCTTTAATTTTACGTTTGTTTATGTTTGTTTCTTTATTTAGTATTTGAGTGTTTTCTATGGTTATGTTGTGTTTATTTGACTTGCAGTGTTCGAAAACGTGTGAAGGTGACTTTTATGTTCTTTGAATCTGGTTTCCATTTTTCTACTTGTTTCCAATATAGAAGTCGTGGCAGTTATCACATTGTATTTTGTAAATAATGTTGGTGTGGTGTTTGTCAGTGTAGTTTTTACATAGTATAGACCTTAGTTTTGTGCCTAGTTTTTGAATAAATTTGGTATTAACTGGAATGTCATATTTTGTTACTAATTTTTGCCAAATGTTGGTTATTTGTTTGCTGATGTCAGGAATATATGGTATACAGCAGTATATGGTTTCGTGATTTTTTGATTCTTGAGATATATTGACTTTAGTTGGTTGATTTTGCTTTCTGTCTAAGTGTGTACGTATAATGTTTTCTACGGTTTGTGGATGAAACTTATTGATGTTGATGAAGTATTGTTTTATTTTGTCTAATTCATCGTTAATTTTATCTGGTGAGCATAGTTTTATGGCTGTGTTTATTTGGTTTCTTAGTATGTTGAGTTTTTGTTTTGTTTCATGTGCTGAGTCCCAAGGAATGTATAGTCCAGTATATGTATATTAACTGTTGTAAGATATAGTAGTTATACTGAGACATGTATATTACCTGTTGTAAGATATAATAGTTATACTGAGACATGTATATTACCTGTTGTAAGATATAGTAGTTATAATGAGATACATATAACACAAACTGTAAGATGTAGTAGTTTTATTGTAAAGTATCGCCCCTGTTCTGAGATATTTTATTTGTATTGAGATGTTATAAGATATGATACACCTGTTTAGATACAGAACTGTATAAAAGTGTTCGGACAAGATAATATTCTGTCATTCTTTCAATATTATGTGTCTAATTGTTCCACGTCATCACAGAATGTAAATTTCAACACTGTGGTAATGTTTCATTGGTTCCTGTTGAGCAGGACTTGTTTCAATGTTCCTGCCATTTTCGGAAGTAACGCCGGAAGTCTTCAACTGTCATACGACTAAGTTCCGCTTTCACATTATTATGGAAGGTTGGACTGTCATCAAATCTCTTTCCTTTTAACTTAATTTTGATTTTTGGGAACAGAAAAGAATCACACGTGGCAAGATGGGGAGAATACGGGGAATCACAGGAATGTTTTTCTGACACAGCAGTATGTGAAGGGCTTTATCATGATGAAGAAACCAGTAACCATTCTCCCACAGCTCGCGGGGTTTCTTCTAACTTTATCCTTCAAGTGAAGTGAGACCTTTTTATAAAACTGTCTTTCACCTTAGCGACCGTTTCATCAGTGGACTGTGACAACGGTCATCCAAAACGCGGTCATCTTTGACCGATCCCCGGCCATCTTGGAAGTGTTTTATCCACTGATAAACGACATCCTTACTTAAGCAGTCATCACCAAAGGCAATCCTTAACAGTTCGAAGATTTCTGTTCCTCCTTTTCATTCTTCACACAAACACGTTGTTCTTTTCTGTCCATTTCTATTAGGTCCGGCATGGCCTAGCGCGTTAAGGCGTGCGCTTCGTAATCTGAGGGTCGCGTGTTCGCGCCCGAGTCGCGCCAAACATGCTCGCCCTCCCAGCCATGGGGGCGTTATAATGTGACGGTCAATCCCACTATTCGTTGGTAAAGAGTAGCCCAAGAGTTGGCGGTGGTGGTGATGACTAGCTGCCTTCCCTCTAGTCTTACACTGCTAAATTAGGGACGGCTAGCACAGATAGCCCTCGAGTAGCTTTGTGCAAAAAACAAACAAACAAACAAACCATTTCTATTACCATAAGGGCAAGAGATACATCTGTTTTTGAACACGTTTTACGCAACGCGGGTATAAGGTCTGGAGAAATGGCTTGTTTGTGTACTCACCTCAGTGAAGCTCACTGCCTCTGTACTGGCACCTGTAACATAAACAGTTTTAGAACTGTATCAGAGCTTGTACTTGTATCAAAGTTATGTCATAAAGGTTCTGTTTGAACATACTGATAAAATTTAGGGTCTGAAATAGCTGCCATAGTACCCCATGTAGTATCTTAACTATATAGAAACAAGCAAGCATATGGTACTGGTATAGGAAATCAATTTAATAACACTCTTCAAATAAACCTTGATAAAAACAGTGTTTAACACAATATATTAAGTTTTGTTGTTATATCCAAAAATCGTAGAGAATTGTCAGTAGAGCAGTGAGTTCAAGGAAAAGCTTTACGTATCTCAGGTTCTTAACCTGAAGATGACCTAGGAAGGTCGAAACGTTGTTCTCTCCTTATCAGTAAAAGTGTTAATACCAATACCAGCCGTTCTTAAATACATTTTTATTTCAAGTGGGTTTCTCGTCGTCAAGAAAAGCTTTACGTGATGCTGGTTGGACTCTCTGACAAATTAGTGTAGACTTGAGATGCTCCACAAACACTGTCAGTTATATCCTAGGTCACGAGACCGAGACAGGTAAGTGTGAAAATAGGAAAGGAAGAGGTAGAACACCTAAACTCAATGATAGTGATGGACACGTGAATCCACGTTTAAAATATCTGGTTCAAAACGTAGGTTATATGTCCAGTAAAAGAAATGTGAAAGATGCTTACCTCAGTGTATAACACCTACCATGAAACATGAGGGGAGGCAGTGTAATGGTTAGGGAGTGTTTTTCTACTGAGGTAACAAGAGATATTTACAAAATAGATGGAATAATGGACCAAGTCAAGTACCATCAGATATTGATCCATCATATTATACCAAGCAGTTTATGTATTATTGGTAAGTGATTCTACTATCAAGAAGATAATGACCCCAAATACACATCCAACCTATGTAGAAACTGTTTAGCTAAGAAAGAAGCTACTGGACTCATTCAAATGATACATTATCCTTCACAGATCACTGATCTTAACCCATCTGAACAGATCTGGGGTCTGATGGATCAAAAACTTGACAAATCAAAAGTTACTTTCAAAGAAACTTTATGGGAGTGAATTAGAGACATTTGGAGTAAAATCCCAAAGAATACTTTGATTAAATATGTTACAACAATGCTTGAAATACTGTCTGTAGTTATTAAAGTAAAATGAGATACACAAAATATTAACTGTTTATTGAACTCAGACACTTCCACCGAGTTTCTGTTGTACTAAATATGAATGTTAATACAATTATGTTTCACCTGTGATTTACCTTCTGCTGTTCTTTAAAAGTAGTCTGAAATCTGATGTTTGTCTTTGTCTTAATACTCTTGCACAGCATTTTATATATTCGATGTTCTAAGATTTGATAACTTTATTAATATATATATATTATAGATATTAAGAGGTATTAATTCTATTAATATATACCAGCTGTATTTAGATGTCCTAAAATAAATTAGTATAGGCTAGGGGTACCGAAATATATTAATATATATTAGAATTACTAAGATGTATTACGTGTATTAATTTATATTATATATGTATTATGTTTAAATTACTGTATTGAGTGTGAAAATTTAAGTAACTTTCAATTACCTAAATTCCAAGTAAAAGTTCAGTAGCTGTTTGTTGATTGTTCGATCTAGGCTTAAGATGAAAAGCGTTTTCTTCGCCTATAGTGCACTCTGGTTTTAGGCCTAACCAATAACTTTGAACGTTGTGACCATATCACATTCACTTAATGCATGTCGAACAGTGCTTGAACGTCCTTTTAACCTTGGATTACAGTGTTCTTTAAACGATCTTCTAGTCTTATAACAATCATGAGCACCCTTTTTCACACATACACACTTTGAGCAGCATAATTAATAAATAGCACGTGACTATTGAGAAAACTGAATACAATCTTTAAATTTAAAAAAAATCAGAATTCTCATTAAAGGTTTGAACAGAAAGTCAGGGTTAGCTTGTGGATAGACTCCATTGGTTACGGTGTAAAGTTTGTATTCAATATACTCTTGGTGTGAGAGACTATGTCGTAAAAACATTAGTACAAGTAAATATAGTGGATGTTTTGGAGACTGAATATGTTTTATATTGATTCAATAACTTGCTAGTAAGAAGATGAACAAATATTTTGTTCTGACTGATTGAAAGTTTTTCTCCATGTTTTAATGGCGTTAACCAGTTAGACCAAAGAATTAATTTTATGTGTAACAAACAATGTAATTCGTGATGACGAGAAACCCACTTGAAGTAAAACTGTTTCTCAGGACGGCTGGTATAGGTTTTAACCTGAAGATGACCTAAGAAGGCCAAAACATTGTTCTCTGCTTTGTTAGTAAAAGTGTTAATACCCGTACCAGCCGTTCCGAGATACATTATCAACAAACGATCTGTTTTATGTCTTTAGGACTATCGATAGGTGCTTGACCCGAACCTGTTGGTTTTACAGTCAACAGTTAAGTTAGAATCTGTTGGTTTACACGTTTTCTGTCCTGTTTGTAGTGCAAGGTATTCCTTCTTTCAGCTCGTTTCCTAAGCAGCATCAGAAACATAATTACACAGTTTAGCATCTCACATCGCAGTTCGTGAATTAACGTAATGACCAAATGTTCTCTACAAGATGACATTTGACCCGTCATCCATAACTGTTAACTCAACAAAAAATAATGGGCGGAAAAGATAATCTATGTTGACCTCGGAGTGTCGCTAGTTTACAAAGTGTAACAGCTCTTCCTAGTCGAAGGAGCCTTTGTGTTCGGAACTAAATCACAGGCCACGTGGGCACGTGCCACGAAGGTATCATCTGTCATGGAAGCCATCAACAGCAGGTCAGTGTACTCGCGTGAGGTCACGACTGTTAAAGTTCCGTAATAGGTTGATATTCAGTAACTGAGCGGAAGACTACATGCCAGAAACCTATTAGTGCTTTACTTAAACCTATTGATAAGAATCGCGTTGGAGAGGTCACACTCAGAGGTCACGTTCAGACAACATACATAATTCTACCTTACAGTTTAAAATTGTCAAGTACGTATAGTTTAGTATGGCGGAAGAAACTTTATTAAAGACGATAACAACTGTACAAGTTTTTAACTTTCGATAAACGTGGTTGTTTAAAACTGTATGGAAAACGTAATGTTAAACGTAGAAAATTAAGTGTAGTTCAGTATCTGAAACTAACAAGTCAACAGTATTAACAGAGTTCAAATCTATATACTTTACTATCACGATGTGTTACCTCATCAATTTAACAGGACCTTCGCTGTCACGATGTGTAGTCTAACCATTTAAGTAAGGTATTTAATGTTACGATGTGTTCTATAACCATTTAAATAAGACATTCATTGTCACGGTGTAAAAGTTATTTAATGGCACAATATGTTAAACATTGTAATAAGTCATTTAATATCACGATGTGTTAAACATTGTAAAAAATCATTTAATATCACGAAGTGTTAAACATTGTAAGAAATCATTTAATATCACGATGTGTTAAACATTATAAAAAGTCATTTAATCTCACGATGTGTTAAACATGTAAGAACTCATTTAATATCATAATGTGTTAAACATTGTAAGAACTCATTTAATATCACAATGTGTTAAACATTGTAAGAACTCATTTAATATCACAATGTGTTAAACATTGTAAGAACTCATTTAATATCACAATGTGTTAAACATTGTAAAAACTCATTTAATATCACAATGTGTTAAACATTGTAAGAACTCATTTAATATAACTATGCGTTAGATATTGTAAGACGAGTTTTAATATCACAATGTGTTAAACATTGTAAGAACTCATTTAATATAACTATGCGTTAGATATTGTAAAACGAGTTTTAATATAACTATGTGTTGGATATTGTAAGACGAGTTTTAATATAACTGTGTGTTGGATATTGTAAGACGAGTTTTAATATAACTCTGTGTTGGATATTGTAAGACGAGTTTTAATATAACTGTGTGTTGGATATTGTAAGACGAGTTTTAATATAACTGTGTGTTGGATATTGTAAGACGAGTTTTAATATAACTGTGTGTTGGATATTGTAAGACGAGTTTTAATATAACTATGTGTTGGATATTGCGCTAGCCGTCCCTAATTTAAGAGTAAAAATGGAAAGTCGGAAGCTAGTCATCACCACTCACCGCCCACTCTTGAGTTACTCTTTTACTAACGAATACTAGAATTACCCGTAACGTTATAATATCCTCACTGTTGAGAGGGTGAGCTTAGTGTGACAGGGATTCGTACTTGCGACCCTAACTACCTGGCCATGCTGGTCATTTAGCGAAACAGCTGTTCTCAAGTCATGCTTGTGTAGCGCGAAATTCCAGAGAAAACGAACGACTGATATAAATTATTAAAATATTACCGGTTTCATATAATTTCTTTCCTCCTTCTTCGTATTTCGATCTGTATGTATCACGCTCTTTAATTTTGATGTTAACAAGAAATCTATCTGTCAAAAAAACTTGTAAATTAATTCTAATTGTAACTGACCAGTTTAACCAGAAAATGTATTTTAAATGAATAGGAGCTATCAATTACAGTATGACATTTCATTAAAATGTTACTTGCCATTAAGCAGACTATAATTAATTAATAGAAAGTTTGTTTGTTTTCTGAATTAATAAATAAAACTTATTTCAATAATTATAATTAGTTAATAATTTTCCTGAGTGCTAGTATGTTTTATTCTCTGTACTTGTGGTGTCACGTGCAAACAACAATTATTTTCATCTTACTTAATTTTAACAAAGCGGTCTGGATTAAAACAATTAATTGTAGGATACAAAACATCGCCCAACAATGTTAATAGTCCACCATCAGTTAAATGATTCGTTATACAAATTTTCATTTTTCGAGTAATATGATGATGTTTCCTGAGACAGGCCACACCTACGAACCACAGATGAACATCACGCCCTCTAATGTTATACAGTCTATTGTACAACAACTATATGCTCGTTTGTTGGATTTATAGCAAAGCTACTCAAGGGCTACCTGCGCTAACCGTCCCTAATTTAGCCGTAATAGACAACAGGAAAGGCAGTTAGCCAACACGACCCACCGCTATCTCTTAAGATACTCTTTAACAACGAGCAATGGGATTGACCATAACTTTCTAACGCCCCCACGGCTGAAAGTGTAAGAATGCTCAATGATAGAATTTGGATCAATGGCACAACGATTGTGAGTCAAACGCCATGCTAGGCCTTATATCATCTGAGGGCTCATTATTTATAATACGAACTTATATTACTTATCTTTGCTACAAATATTTCCAAATTGTTTAATACAAATTACTACATGGGAGGTAAAAGAAAATATTCTTATTTGCAATTTTTCTAACATTATTTTCCCTCAAGAATGAAAAGTGGGTTCAAAGAATTATCAAACACACGACCATAGAAGTTAGAATAGTCTGAAAAATACAGGATTACTTTGCTAGTACAGAACCGGTTTAAGATATTCCTTGCATTCAACTAATCTATTCAGTGCACATGATTGTGCAACAAGAAACCAAAACGTTGCTTCAGTAAGAGTTGTACAATTTCAGTTTGTCCATACAAACGACTTATACCCAGTATCACGTATTTCAGGGTCAGAAAATTGGCGAGAGGATTGGAAGTTGGTAATGGAAGAATTAAACGTACACAGAAGCGAATAACATTCAGAGGCCTAAGACCTCCAGTAAAGTTAACTTAGGCCTATATGTAGCTTACATAAGTACACTATTTGAGTTACCTTATCTGGATTAGGCTTAACTACAATGATACCGCTTAACACAATGACACCAGAAGATAGCCAACATTTTTACAAACATAAATGGTTACTTGTGAATTTTTTTCTATAAAATTTCAGTTATATTAACACCAAGACTTAATTAACTATTGGAATTCTAAATGAACTATATCAAATTTTGAGGCCCCCAAGTGGAACAGAGGTATATCCGAGGGCTTACAACGCCAGAAACCGAGTTTTGATAAAAGTAGTGAGCATATCACAAATGGATATATGTATAGGCTTATGCTTAACTAGAAACAAACTAAAATCAGATTTTGAGAAACTTTAAGCAAAACGAAATATCTGATAAAGACGGTCATATCTGAAACCAGTATACCAGTTCGCTAAAAATAAATAAACAACTTATAATTTCAACTGTTAAGTTTGTTTGTTTGTTTGTTTTGAAATTTCGCATAAAGCTACTCGAGGGCTATCTGTGCTAGCCGTCCCTAATTTAGCAGTGTAAGACTAGAGGGAAGGCAGCTAGTCATCACCACCCACCGCCAACTCTTGGGCTACTCTCTTTTACCAACGAATAGTGGGATTGACCGTCACTTATACACCCCCACGGCTGAGAGGGCGAGCATGTTTAGCGCGATGCGGGCGCGAACCCGCGACCCTCGGATTACGAGTCGCACGCCTTACGCGCTTGGCCATGCCAGGCCCAACTGTTAAGTAAAATAAAGATTTTTTAGTGTGTTTTAAGTAATTTAACCTGCACTGCAAAGTATTGAAAAAACCTCAAAATTGCCCATTTCCCCCAAATTATATATTTTTTAAAATATTAAATAAAAGTAGATGTTACGAGAATTCTTAATTGAATTTGTTCAGAATATAATGGTTTTGCAGGGTAAGACAAAATATCTTAGCTATAAGGCCTAATGATACAATTTTTTGTACAATATAAATAATATTTTAGAAGGTGGTCTAAAATGTCTCTAACTAGTGCCAAAACTTAACCCTTGGATTTTACCTGAAATGATAAAACTTAGATAGGTCTTATCTGACTAGTCGTTTTGGCAAAATAAAGATACTTCCGTAGGTATTAAAAACTAACTTTACATATACACACACACACACAAGCATT
The DNA here is from genome assembly GCF_004210375.1 of Tachypleus tridentatus. Taxonomy (NCBI): domain Eukaryota; kingdom Metazoa; phylum Arthropoda; class Merostomata; order Xiphosura; family Limulidae; genus Tachypleus; species Tachypleus tridentatus. Next base: position 3,190,048 of record NC_134834.1, read on the forward strand.
GAGGAACTACCTTTGGGACTTAAACTGAAAAAATAAAACTTTAATAAGGTGAAAGAAATTTGTAATTATATAGTTTGTATTTTTGGCAAAGCTAGTAATGAAACCTACTATCGTCCACAGTTTTGAATTATTGAACAGAAGGAAGACATCTAGACAGCAGTATCATATCATATACCACTCATTGCTAAGGGACTGATTGTCACTCTTATAACTCATTCAGTGGAAAGGTGGCGAAATATTTATATCGTAGTACACGGATTCGAATTCGACCAGCTGGCTTCAAAGTCCAGAATTATTCCACAGGACCAAGTCATATTACGAAATATTGTTCGTGCAAGATGTCTATTTAAAGATAGTGGATATTTTCCAAAAATCACCAAAACCTAATCTTTGGGATGTTAAGTAAAATTATGTCTTACTGACAAGCCTTAGCTAAAGTTATTTGCGTAGCAGACAACGAGAATGCTAGAGGTGGATCATTTCTTTACAAAATAATTAACTAACTGAACACTAAATCCAAGGATTTCATATGAAATCGTGTATTTTGTTGAACCTAAACATATATTACTTAATCAGCACATGACGGGCATGCTTGAAAGAGTTCAACATTTTGAAAAAGAAACAAAAACCTGAAGGTTAAAATTTTCAAGTTAAATAGTTGATAACATGGATAAAAAGTTTAGTAAAATTCAACGGTGATCAAAATTTAAAGAACACTGACAATTTTAGATTTTATACATATTACATGGCACCTATAGTAATTTCCTGCTCACAGGAGTGACTACAATATCACAGTTTTCTATTTCTGAATATTTCGTGTTAAATTTGAATTTCAAAAATACATAACTTTAAGTATAATTTTCTATTTTTGGAACTCATCTTTATTCAAAGGCTTTTTCCTTAATTTGTCTACGCAACGAATAATACTTTTGTGAATTTTAATTCGTGATACGAAATTCAAGATTTTATTTTCATGCCAATCAAAACAATAAGTATAATAACAAAAACAATCAAGTGAAAACCTAAATTTTGCTGTTTAAACTTACATATTTTTAATAAAACCCCATGTTAGTTTTAGACGAAAGAGCTTTTCCTACTTAAGCCTATTTTCCCCTCGGTGGGCTGAGCAGATAGCCCTTTGTGGCTTTGCTATACGAAAAACACACACACTACTTAAGCCACCTACAGTTAGGAATATCGTAACAGACGATAAACCACAGAGGCCTACGATACGTACTACGTCGTATTCTTAGGTAAGGTTAATCTGATTATAATAATTGTTATTTTTTGCAGGCTTTTAACGAGAAAATGTGCAGTTTCTAAGTTGTTTTTTAGTTACTATTCTTATTACATTCGTTGTGTGAATTAAAGATGGGAGACACATCCTTCTCAACTTTTCATTAACAGTGAATCTCCACGTATTCCATCAACGATAGGATTTGTTCTTGCAGAGAATGCAGCAACCATTTGTTCCCTCCCTTGCCGTTTTTAAAACAAAAACTAAACCTAATAAGAACAAGTACCCGTCTCTAAGTGTTTCACGTATTACTGTATTCAAGAAAGAGTACCACACATAGAGATAAAAAAAATTAGTTGAATCGTGAATTTCCATATATCCATTGTAAAACTCAATCTATTTTCGTACATGTTCCATCACTTAATCATAAGTCGTCTCAAGAATTATTATTACTGTGCTCCAAGATAGCTCCAAGTATTAGTTGAAGGTTGTTCCAAATACGTTATTACAATAACTGCTTACGAGCATATTTCACAACTGAAGAAACCCTAGTACCTGCACAATAAAAAAAAGACGTGAAACTACAGGTCTTGAGTTGAGAATATACTAATTTATTTATTTAAAATGGCCTTGAGTTGAGGGTACTACTAAATCAGTATATGATCTGCTAAACAATGTCTTGTATAGGAAAAAAAACTTGAGCTGAAGATATAACAAATTTATCACCTTAGCACTGCCTTGAAAAGAAGGTCAAAGGTTAAGAAGGTTGCTGTTTCCCATTAAACCTCCCCATCTTAACTCTAACAACACAACCTTTCAGTCGACACTCAGGCTTATTAAAACGTTTCTGAAAAAAAAATACTTCCATTTTCAGGAACACATATTGAAACGTAGCCAATTATGACTTACTTTTACCTGATATAAAAAAATGTTTTTCATTTACGGCTCTTTAAATTACAACATGTATTAGTAAAAGTCTCAAGTAACAGCACGAGAGAAAAATGTTTCTGTTCCCGAGATTCCATGTTGGTAATTCAGACTTTGTTAGGAGATGCTTGACACCTCTTTTGGTTTGATTATTTAAAAATATTTTGAATGATTAGATTTCACTTCATAGTTTATCCAGACACAAATACCTATGGACATGCCTCACAACCAGCATTAAATAAACTAAATTGTATTTCAAAAGATATTTAGTAAATGTTATTTTGTTTTTTTCTTATGGAATTTGTTACATTGTACAGCTATTGATATTATAACCATTAGATTAAATCGATAAGGAATTTTACCGAAGTCAATACCATGTTACAAAACCTTAAACTAAAAGTAATTCAAATTGAATTAGCTGTTATGCGACCATATGGATACTTAATTTGTATAGATGGCTGGTATATACTTATTCGTACAAAAGGTTATCGCTGTATATTTTTTATCGTCATTGTTTTCAATTTTGATACATGTTTAGGAAAGAATTCTTATTTTCATTTAAACGATTCGAAATGTATTTGTATATATTCCTACCCCCACTACAAAATATTAGAAAAGCTACTTCCGGGACTATCTGCGCTAGCTGTTTCTAATTTAACAGCGTAAGACTGGAGGCAAAGGCAGCTAATCATCACCACCCACGGCCAACTCTTGGGTTGGATAATGAATAGTGGAATTGACCGTCACATTATAACTGAAAGGGTGAGCATGTTTGATATGACACGGATTCGAACCCGCGCCTGTTAGGATTACGAGTCGAGTGCCTTAACCACCTCGCCATGTCGGCCCTCTATGGACGACCAGCGTCATCTAATTAGTAATGTAGTGTTATCGAAGGTCCGACACAGTAAATAATCGACAGCGTAAATTATAGGCGTCCATAATAAAAATAGAAATTTTTGAACGTGTCATGAAATCCTCAGTCACTAGTTTTGGGGTAAGTAAAAAACAAAATAACACTAAAATATTATGATACAAATTTTCCCAAACAAATTGTGAAGGTTAAGGAACGATATCTTTTTAAACAAAAACCTGTTGTAAATGAAAATAATATTAAAATTACTTTTGTTTTATTTATTGTTAAAACATGCACTTACAATAAATAAATTATAATCCTTCACAGCACGTTATTTTCTTATAATAACAATGGGCAACAAATGAAACATAAGACATGGAGGCATTGTTGGCTGACAGATAACCGTTGTTCAACGTTTTCTTGTTTCTCGTATAAAAGGCCCAGATCTGATTATATAGTAAAACCACATAGTTTAGCACATTAAAGTGTGGGCCTATATTCGTTTTCTAAGCCAGAGTATCATGTCTGTTATTTACGGCCACCCACAAATTATACTTACTAGTAAAGCAACAAAACAGACACAAGGTCCTGTCAAGTTTTTAGTTAAAGTAGATTCGTTTACACATTAACTAATATATTCAGCTTTACCACGAGTTAAAAAAAAACAACCAAAAACACTATCTGTATAAGCTACAATTTATACGATATGTCTCGTTAGAGGGCAGCACTATACAGTAAGACGAGAAAACTGAAGAGGTTTGGTATAAATAATTCCTTTGAGGCTCTGAAAATTAGAGCTATTGTATAAAAATTGGTTTTCAGTATTTTATTAAAAAGTGAAATCCATATTGAAAAGTACAAAAATCAGAAATGATTGGCTACACTTATCAATATCCGGTCTTAAACTCTCACACTGTTCCGATGACAGAGTAAATTGTACACAAGCTACATAATATGGAAACAGAAAGTCGGTCAGGTTCAGTCATTTAAATTAAGTTTTATTTGTATTTAAACCCGAAGCAATAGGCTATCTATGCTGTGCCCATAACTGGTGGTAATAAGCTGTTTTTTAGCATACAACTCCACATATTCCACATATTTCTCGCAAAATCACTAGAGACTTGAAGTTGGGTAAACATTCTATTGTGTTAAAACCAAAAACGTTTCGAGTTATATTTCGTTAAACATTAATAAGTAATTTCATTTAATAAACCTTAAACCAAAGTGTTTTCAAATACTACCTACCTAACACATTTGTAAAAAAAAAACAAGTTCTAATTACTGTTTGCTGTAGGTTTATTGAATTCTGCACAAAGCTACTCGTAAGATATCTTTGATAGGTATCCTTAATGTTAAAATAAAAGACAAAGAGAAGGCAACTAGTCATCACCACCCGCTGCCAACTCTTTTACCAACAAATGGTGGTCAATTGCGCTTTGACGGTTGAAAAGGCGAGCATGTTTGGTGTGACGGGGATTCAAACTCGTGACGCTCATATTACGAGTCAAGAACCTTAATTATCTGGCCAAGTAGAAGTGACTGTTACATAATAACATCTACATGGCTGAAAGTTCGAACGATTATTGTTATCAAATAGTGGGATTAACTGTTACATTATAACGTCTATGTGGTTGAAAGGTCATGCAATTAAACTATGGTTAACTATTGTGTGTCATACTAAACTCAGAAATATTTTTATTTTTGTTACAATGCTTTGCTCAAGTCAAAGAAATATTCTAAAATATGTTTATGGAATTGTAATTTTTAACCAGAATGCACCATACGTGCACGTAGAATAAATGGCTGAGCCAGAGAACTCGAGTATGCAAGTATAGCTGGCCACAATTTTTTTAACTACTGACCAGGAGTGCAACCTCTTACCATTACAAGGGATCAATCTATTTGAACCAAATACTGCAATTGACTGTTATTTTTTAACACATTCACAGTGATGAGGAAGAATCACTGTTTGGCCCGATAACTCTTCGATCCATTAGATGACAGTAAAATTTGGACACACATTTAGAAGATAGGTTCCAAACTTTTAGATATTGTTTTGGGTTATAGATTTTAATGTTTTTGTTCAACAGAGGGAGAAGAAAATTCATTATGGTAGCCTGAACATTGCATCCTTTTCAACCGAATAATCCAAAAGTACCTGTTCAACGTATCATAACATTTGAAAGAGACGTAAAACGAGCTTGGGAAACTTTAATTATAATAATCCACCACTGACCAAGCTAAAGGAAGGGGGTACCATAAGTAGTTATTGAAAATACTGGCTTGAAATAACTACTAAGTGCAGATGACAAGATGGCTGTTAGTCATTGCGAGCATTTAAGTTAAACCAATAAATTCATTGAAACAAAGTAAAACAAAACAAAAAAACTACAGTTAATATTTCTAATCCTTCAACAAATTGAACCATAAATAATGCCAACATTCAAGGATAACAAAAGTGATCTCATGTTTTTCCTCAAACAAATACATGTACGACTCTGACCTACAATAGTGTTAATTAATAAATTAAACTACCAGTTTCTTGTTAGAACAAAGAAGTAAGGCTTAACAAATTTTATACTGCTTATAAGAACAGCACTGACACTAATAAAACAAGTGTAAGAAGAGATCAGATCACGTGTAATATATGTATCCATTGCAGAAGCAATATGCGTATGTATACCCAAGCTACTAATATATCAGTGTATAAAATATGCCATTCATAACGGAGCCCTGAACGATACATATCAAAGCTATTTCTATTTAAGTAAAATATAGCAGTGTATAAAGTATCCTGTACCAGTCTAAGTCATGTATATAAATACCCACGGTTTTTATTTTTTGAACACGTACAAGAAAGAATTTTGCTCTAAAGAGAAGATTAGGGGCCCTGTACCATGTATGTTTGTCTAAAATACTTTTCATTTTAGTAGAGAATTACTTTGAATAAAAAGAAAGGAAAACGGCAGACTTCAAGTGTCGCCACAAAGGAAAATTCACTTTCCAAAAGTACTAGTTTCCATTCTAGTGCCAACTTGCATCTTTGGAATATCGTGATGTAATTGAAATTACAGAGACATTAGTTACTACATTAAAAAATCCTTCCCAGCACCGGAAATAGATATAAATTAACCCCAAAAAATCTTACTGGATACACAATTTTATTTGAATTACCTATAAAGTTATAGCTAGCAGCTATTGCCAAGTCAAGAGTTTCTGATAAAGACAACCTACATTGTGACTAGGTGATTACATGTTGATTCTCTTTCAACAAACCTGATATGTATGGAAGTTGATCAAACTGTCACCTAATTACCACTTGAACAAGATAACAGTTAAAATTAATTGTAGTGTACAGCTGTTTCATTTACCTCGAAATCCTATAGTTAACTTTTGCAAAGGTTTCTCAATCCAGGGTAATTAATAGGTTATAAAAATGGCATTTAGGGAATTCCATATTGAAGTTCCGTTTGAGTGGTCAAGGGAGAATTACCTTCCAGATTATAACACTTGAGAATTAGTTCAAAGTGCATGACACATAAACCATGAAATGGTTAAAATGATTTCAGTAGAATAATTTTGTGTAATTTCAGCCAACAACTGTATATTTAGTTATTAACACAAAATCTAATTTAAGACATTTTCCATCTCCAGTTATATATGGATTAATATTAATAAACAGTATGAGATTTGTTTTGTAGTATCCGAAAGTAAAGCAAGTAATTACACCTGGTTCACGTAACACTCTTAGCAGGTATTAATTACACCTGAACCAGATTATAGTACCACTAACAGGTTTGAATACCAGATCTCAAGATGTCTGGTGCAATCCAGTGATATTAATTACATATGGAACAAGTTTTGCTAGAAATAACAAGGCCTGTTTATCAGGGCTCGTATTTTTTTACTAACTACAGATATGGTAGTTAACCCTGGATCTGTCTATACTAACAGAGACCAACTCAACAGTTTCAAGACAGTAACAGTTTTTTGTTCTTTTCTTTATGGAAACCAACAAGAATATGAAAGTATTTTTTGATCAGAATACATTTATTTCACAAATCTGAGAGTCTCTTTAAAATAAATGTTAATAAATTAAAGTTATGGACTATTTTTTTTAGAATTAGCTTATTAAAGGTAACCTAGGCTAGAACAACTCCAAGCAAAACCAAGGAATTCTTTAACAATACACCAAACTACGCAACACAAAAACTGTTTTATTTTAATCACTAATTAATAACACCATGAACAAACACTATTTTGACTTTATAATTTTTAATGACATTACTTGCTGTAGCCTTTCCCAGGGTGACACATACATTTACTACACAACATTTTTCTTTCTTCACATTTTACTGTGTTATTTCTAGTGCTAAACTTGATGGGGTGTGACTAAGAACTCGTAGTACTGTACAAAAATAGAAACTTGTTCAACAATAGCTATCCCTGATGGCTCATGCCTACTAATGACTGGCCAAATCTATCAGTTTAGTGGCATAAATTTGGTGAGATCAGCTAAACACCAGTATTTAGAATCTTCCTTTTAACACACACAAATTTCCGAAAATCTCTTTCCATATGCAAGGCTACATGGACAACTGAAGAGAAGAAGGTCATCTGGGGTACTGTGTGCTTTGTATCGAGTGTCATTTAATATTCGTGGGGTCACACCACGGCCGTGCGACCAGCCTTGTGAACCTCCATGTTAGATGAGGTTGCCTGGTGTTCAGATTGTTTACTTGCTAGTTGTACTTCTGAAGCATCTGTAAAACTACCGCTCGTTTGGTGTTCGTCTTCCGAACCTTCGCCGCCGCCGCCTACCTCAGGAGTTGAGGATTCGACTCGACGCCCAGATTCTAGGTCAGTCAAACTGGGTGTATGAACTGGCTGCTGGCACTTCACTGCTAATTCATCATATGTATTAAAGTGAAGGAAACAGATTAGGACTACAGTCATGTTGTCACAACCAAGTCCTCCCATTTGACAGTCCGGGGCCAGACATCTCGTCATGAGCTCTTCACATATCTAGAACGAAAACACACAGAAACATAAAAGACTCGGTAAAGGATAGTCATGAATAATAGCTGTTTCATGCTCTACACTGTTTAAAACTCTGAAGCACACAAAGTGAGCACACAATCTTACAACTACCTTTTAGCTCAAACAAGTGCAAAACATTTACAAATAAAAATACTTTATATTAGTAGCAAAAAATGCCATTATAACTGTGGATGTCTTACTTTTAAAATACAATCAATAACCTTGAATAACTAAGTTTTTACTTGACGTACACGAGTTTTAGTTTTGACAAACATCGTTTTCTCTCAACCTATAAACCCTATAAATGACTACTTTTAAACAGTGCTCATAAGTTTCCAAAATTCAAATTGTGAAATAATTTATCAATAACAGAACTTGAAGAATTTGTATATTAGTATTTTATTGTTATTTATATTAATAACCTTTGAAAATATCCATGGAAAGTTTCATAGTTCATTTCTTATACATGCAAAGTAGAATGTAAGTGATTCATAAACTCATAAAACACAAAAATAAATACAGATAACATTCAATATTTTCCTTTCAAAAGATATTTCAAACAGCTATTATCAGCAGTACCATGGAATTCTCTTATCAATCTTAGAATGTTTCCTTATTCCATAGTATAGGTTCATATTTTTTATGAATCTATTATTTCTTGAAAAGAAAACGATTCATGCCAATTTGTTCTCTTGGTAGTTTTATTAGTACGCCCTCTGTTGCAACAATTTGATGAGGTTCCACTGAACAACTATCAAAATGGCTCAGCTTCTGACACTGCTAGACCCAACTGATCCAAAATGACTACATAGGATTACTTTTTATCTATATTAAATGTACATTTAATAAAGTGGTTTCAACATTAAAATATTGATTACTCTGAGTTACCGTATAAATGAACCAATCACAACATTATATAATTAGGAACAAATCTGGGAACCTACAGTTTTATTGTAGGATTATCTATATATGTAAACACGGCTAACCTACAGTTCTATTGTAGGATTATATATATGTAAACACGGCTAACCTACAGTTTTATTGTAGGATTATATATATGTAAACACAGCTAACTTACAGTTTTATTGTAGGATTATATATATATGTAAACACAGCTAACCTACAGTTTTATTGTAGGATTATATATATGTAAACACAGCTGGTATAGATAGAGAAAATTTTATGTAGAAGAGCAAACAATGTTTCGACCTTCTTCGGTCATCTTCAGGTTCACAAAGAAAGAAAGAGGTAACTGACCAATAGCTGACCACATGTTTGAAGGGGGTTGTGTAACTGAGTGTAGGAATGTTGAGGGCGTGCTTAGATGTTTGATTATATTTATTAAAATAGGTATAAAGGTGCTTCTTTCTTTGGTTTATTTTGGGCATGAGTTTTTGTATAAGTAAGGCTTCTTTAATTTTGAGATTGTTTATGTTTGTTTCTTTATTTAGTATTTGAGTGTTTTCTATGGTTATGTTGTGTTAATTTGATTTGTAGTGTCCAAAAATGTGTGAAGGTGACTTTTTTTTGTTCTTTAAATCTGGTTTCCATTTTTCTACTTGTTTCTCCAAATATGTAACATCAGCTAACATATTCATCATAGACTCTTAATTTCAAGTCTAATCTAAACCAACTTAATCATAATGGTCAATTTCGATGTTATATCCCTCTTTACAGAACTCCCAACCGCTGAAGCCTGCAAGATAGCCTCAGAACTCTATATCTGAGACCCTAACCCATCAGTAGACATTCCCAGCAACCAATTAGCAGCCCTCAAAGAATTAACCACGATGAAAACAAACTTCATGTTCAATAACCAAAACTATATACAAACAAATGGCCTAAGCATGGGTAACCCAGTATCACCAGTTCTAGCCAATATTTTTATGACACAAGTTGAAATACAAGCAATTAACACAGCATTACATCCACCACTATACTGGTACAGATATGTAGATGACACGGTTATGGGATTCAAATCTACAGAACACATACTTAATTTTTCAATCACATTAACTCTATACATCCCAACATTAACTTCACATGTGAACAGGAAGAAAGCAATCAAATATCATTTCTTAACCTCAAAATTACAAGAACCGACACACAATTCAAAACAGAAATCCACCAAAAAATCACCCATACTGGACTATACATTCCTTGGAACTCAGCACATGAAACAAAACAAAAACTCAACATACTAAGAAACCAAATAAACACAGCCATAAAACTATGCTCACCAGATAAAATTAATGATGAATTAGACAAAATAAAACAATACTTCATCAACATCAATAAGTTTCCTCCACAAACCGTAGAAAACATTATACACACACACCTAGACAGAAAGCAAAATCAACCAACTAAAGTCAATATATCTCACGAATCAAAAAATCACGAAACCATATACTGCTGTATACCATATATTCCTGACATCAGCAAACAAATAACCAACATTTGTCAAAAATTAGTAACAAAATATGACATTCCAGTTAATACCAAATTTATTCAAAAACTAGGCACAAAACTAAGGTCTATGCTATGTAAAAACTACACTGACAAAAACCATACTGACATTATTTATAAAATACAATGTGATAACTGCCACGACCTTCCAGGCCTACCTTACTAAACCTTTCAATCTTAACTCATAATTGAGACTTGCAGTTCCCTCTAATTAACATTTAATGTATAACATTAAAATGACAGATCACAACAGTTTCTTTAGATGTCATTTTCATTCCTGGAAACATTAAGACATATCTCTATGAATGATATAAAAATGTTATTCTACGAGATGACATAGAACAAGTTTAGACATTTCAAATACAATAAAACAAATGCTCAAATCACTAGCATATTTGGGAAAAGCATCATAAATTTTAGACTTGGAGGGAAGACTGTTTGTCACATCAACAGTCCATGATTTTACCATTCAAGTTCAGAAAGTTGCTAAATATGGAGAGATTATTCATATACACTTTATAATGGAAAGTTCTATATAACAACATTTAAATATTACTTGGAATATCCAAACTTAGGATTATCCAAGGACTACACCTAGAAGGTACAATGTAACAAGAACCAGGAGGAAACAAGGACTACACCTGAAAGGTACAGTGGAACAAGAACCAGGAGGAAACAAGGACTACACCTGAAAGGTACAGTGGAACAAGAACCAGGAGGAAACAAGGACTACACCTAAAAGGTGCAGTGTAACAAGAACCAGGAGGAAACAAGGACTACACCTAAAAGGTGCAGTGTAACAAGAACCAGGAGGAAACAAGGACTACACCTAAAAGGTGCAGTGTAACAAGAACCAGGAGGAAACAAGGACTACACCTGAAAGATACAGTGGAACAAGAACCAGGAGGAAACAAGGACTACACCTGAAAGGTACAATGTAACAAGAACCAGGAGGAAACAAGGACTACACCTGAAAGGTACAGTGTAACAAGAACCAGGAGGAAACAAGGACTACACCTGAAAGGTACAGTGTAACAAGAACCAGGAGGAAACAAGGACTACACCTGAAAGGTACAGTGTAACAAGGACCAGGAGGAAACAAGGACTACACCTGAAAGGTACAGTGTAACAAGGACCAGGAGGAAACAAGGACTACACCTGAAAGGTACAGTGTAACAAGGACCAGGAGAAAACAAGGACTACACCTGAAAGGTACAGTGTAACAAGAACCAGGAGGAAACAAGGACAACACCTGAAAGGTACAGTGTAACAAGAACCAGGAGAAAGTAACAAGTACATCTGGATAGGTAAAGCATAACAAGAACCAGGAGGAAACAAGAACAGCTCTCTAATGAACAAGGTTAAAGGTCACTCCATGTGTTCCATAGTCACGTTTGTTACACAGGAACAGACATAAATGATAGTACTGGTACTTTCTTATCTGATACTTGTTATATAGCTAGTTACCATGTTGTGGTAGAATGATACTTGTTATGTAGCTAGTTACCATGTTGTGGTAGGATGATACTTGTTATACAGCTAGTTACCATGTTGTGGTAGAATGATACTTGCTATGTCGCTAGTTACCATGTTGTGGTAGAATGATACTTGTTATACAGCTAGTTACCATGTTGTGGTAGAATGATACTTGTTATACAGCTAGTTACCATGTTGTGGTAAAATGATACTTGTTATACAGCTAGTTACCATGTTGTGGTAGAATGATACTTGTTATACATCTAGTTACCATGTTGTGGTAGAATGATACTTGTTATACAGCTAGTTACCATGTTGTGGTAGAATGATACTTGTTATACAGCTAGTTACCATGTTGTGGTAGAACGATACTTGTTATACAGCTAGTTACCATGTTGTGGTAGAATGATACTTGTTATACAGGTAGTTACAATGTTGTGGTAGAATGATACTTGTTATACAGCTAGTTACCATGTTGTGGTAGAATGATACTTGTTATACAGGTAGTTACAATGTTGTGGTAGAATGATACTTGTTATACAGCTAGTTACCATGTTGTGGTAGAATGATACTTGTTATACAGCTAGTTACCATGTTGTGGTAGAATGATACTTGTTATACAGCTAGTTACCATGTTGTGGTAGAATGATACTTGTTATGTAGCTAGTTACCATGTTGTGGTAGAATGATACTTGTTATGTAGCCAGTTACCATGTTGTGGTAGGATGATACTTGTTATACAGCTAGTTACCATGTTGTGGCAGAACGATACTTGTTATACAGCCAGTTACCATGTTGTGGTAGAATGATACTTGTTATACAGGTAGTTACAATGTTGTGGTAGAACGATACCTTGTTATACAGCTAGTTACCATGTTGTGGTAGAACGATACTTGTTATACAGCTAGTTACCATGTTGTGGTAGAACGATACTTGTTATACAGCCAGTCACCATGTTGTGGTAGAACGATACTTGTTATACAGCTAGTTACCATGTTGTGGTAGAACGATACTTGTTATACAGCTAGTTACCATGTTGTGGTAGAACGATACTTGTTATACAGCTAGTTACCATGTTGTGGTAGAACGATACTTGTTATACAGCTAGTTACCATGTTGTGGTAGAATGATACTTGTTATACAGCCAGTTACCATGTTGTGGTAGAATGATACTTGTTATACAGCTAGTCACCATGTTGTGGTAGAATGATACTTGTTATACAGCCAGTTACCATGTTGTGGTAGGACGATACTTGTTATACAGCCAGTTACCATGTTGTGGTAGGATGATACCTGTTATACAGCCAGTCACCATGTTGTGGTAGGATGATACTTGTTATACAGCTAGTTACCATGTTGTGGTAGGATGATACTTGTTATACAGCTAGTTACCATGTTGTGGTAGGATGATACTTGTTATACAGCTAGTTACCATGTTGTGGTAGGATGATACTTGTTATACAGCTAGTTACCATGTTGTGGTAGGACGATACCTTGTTATACAGCTAGTCACCATGTTGTGGTAGAATGATACTTGTTATACAGCTAGTTACCATGTTGTGGTAGAACGATACTTGTTATACAGCCAGTTACCATGTTGTGGTAGAACGATACCTGTTATACAGCCAGTCACCATGTTGTGGTAGAACGATACCTTGTTATACAGCTAGTTACCATGTTGTGGTAGAACGATACCATTGTTATACAGCCAGTCACCATGTTGTGGCAGAACGATACCTTGTTATACAGCCAGTCACCATGTTGTGGTAGAACGATACTTGTTATACAGCTAGTTACCATGTTGTGGTAGAACGATACTTGTTATACAGCCAGTCACCATGTTGTGGTAGAACGATACCTTGTTATACAGCTAGTCACCATGTTGTGGTAGAATGATACTTGTTATACAGCTAGTTACCATGTTGTGGTAGAACGATACTTGTTATACAGCCAGTCACCATGTTGTGGCAGAACGATACCTGTTATACAGCCAGTTACCATGTTGTGGCAGAACGATACTTGTTATACAGCTAGTTACCATGTTGTGGTAGAACGATACTTGTTATACAGCCAGTCACCATGTTGTGGCAGAACGATACCTTGTTATACAGCCAGTTACCATGTTGTGGTAGAACGATACTTGTTATACAGCCAGTCACCATGTTGTGGTAGAACGATACCTGTTATACAGCCAGTTACCATGTTGTGGCAGAACGATACCTTGTTATACAGCCAGTTACCATGTTGTGGTAGAACGATACTTGTTATACAGCCAGTTACCATGTTGTGGCAGAACGATACTTGTTATACAGCCAGTTACCATGTTGTGGTAGAACGATACTTGTTATACAGCCAGTTACCATGTTGTGGTAGAACGATACTTGTTATACAGCCAGTCACCATGTTGTGGCAGAACGATACTTGTTATACAGCTAGTTACCATGTTGTGGTAGAACGATACTTGTTATACAGCCAGTCACCATGTTGTGGTAGAACGATACCTGTTATACAGCCAGTTACCATGTTGTGGCAGAACGATACTTGTTATACAGCTAGTTACCATGTTGTGGTAGAACGATACCTGTTATACAGCCAGTTACCATGTTGTGGTAGAACGATACTTGTTATACAGCTAGTTACCATGTTGTGGTAGAACGATACTTGTTATACAGCCAGTTACCATGTTGTGGTAGAACGATACTTGTTATACAGCTAGTTACCATGTTGTGGTAGAACGATACTTGTTATACAGCTAGTTACCATGTTGTGGCAGAACGATACCTGTTATACAGCCAGTTCTCATGTTGTGGTAGAACGATACTTGTTATACAGCCAGTCACCATGTTGTGGCAGAACGATACTTGTTATACAGCTAGTTACCATGTTGTGGTAGAACGATACTTGTTATACAGCCAGTCACCATGTTGTGGTAGAACGATACTTGTTATACAGCTAGTCACCATGTTGTGGTAGAACGATACTTGTTATACAGCCAGTTACCATGTTGTGGCAGAACGATACTTGTTATACAGCCAGTCACCATGTTGTGGCAGAACGATACTTGTTATACAGCCAGTTACCATGTGGTAGAACGATACCTTGTTATACAGCCAGTTACCATGTTGTGGCAGAACGATACTTGTTATACAGGTAGTTACAATGTTGTGGTAGAACGATACTTGTTATACAGCCAGTCACCATGTTGTGGCAGAACGATACTTGTTATACAGCCAGTCACCATGTTGTGGTAGAACGATACTTGTTATATAGCTAGTCACCATGTTGTGGTAGAACGATACTTGTTATGTAGCCAGTCACCATGTTGTGGTAGGACGATACCCTTGTTATACAGCCAGTCACCATGTTGTGGTAGAACGATACCTGCTATGTCGCCAGTCACCATGTTGTGGTAGAATGATACTTGTTATACAGCTAGTTACCATGTGGTAGAATGATACTTGTTATACAGCTAGTTACCATGTTGTGGTAGAATGATACTTGTTATACAGGTAGTTACAATGTTGTGGTAGAATGATACTTGTTATACAGCTAGTTACCATGTTGTGGTAGAATGATACTTGTTATACAGCCAGTTACCATGTTGTGGTAGAATGATACTTGTTATACAGCTAGTTACCATGTTGTGGTAGAATGATACTTGTTATACAGCTAGTTACCATGTTGTGGTAGAATGATACTTGTTAAGTAGCTAGTTACCATGTTGTGGTAGAATGATACTTGCTATGTCGCTAGTTACCATGTTGTGGTAGAATGATACCTTGCTATGTAAGCCAGTCACCATGTTGTGGTAGAACGATACTTGTTATACAGCTAGTTACCATGTTGTGGTAGAACGATTACTTGTTATACAGCCAGTTACCATGTTGTGGTAGAATGATACTTGTTATACAGGTAGTTACAATGTTGTGGTAGAACGATACTTGTTATACAGCCAGTTACCATGTTGTGGTAGAATGATACTTGTTATACAGCCAGTTACCATGTTGTGGTAGAACGATACTTGTTATACAGCTAGTTACCATGTTGTGGTAGAATGATTCTTGTTATACAGCTAGTTACCATGTGGTAGAATGATACTTGTTATACAGCTAGTTACCATGTTGTTGTAGAATGATACTTGTTATACAGCTAGTTACCATGTTGTGGTAGAATGATACTTGTTATACAGCCAGTTACCATGTTGTGGTAGAATGATACTTGTTATACAGCTAGTTACCATGTTGTGGTAGAATGATACTTGTTATACAGCTAGTTACCATGTTGTGGTAGAATGATACTTGTTATACAGCTAGTTCTCATGTTGTGGTAGAATGATACTTGTTATACAGCTAGTTACCATGTTGTGGTAGAATGATACTTGTTATACAGCTAGTTACCATGTTGTGGTAGAATGATACTTGTTATACAGCTAGTTACCATGTTGTGGTAGAATGATACTTGTTATACAGCCAGTTACCATGTTGTGGTAGAATGATACTTGTTATACAGCTAGTTACCATGTTGTGGTAGAATGATACTTGTTATACAGCTAGTTACCATGTTGTGGTAGAACGATACTTGTTATACAGCTAGTTACCATGTTGTGGTAGAATGATACTTGTTATACAGCTAGTTACCATGTTGTGGTAGAATGATACTTGTTATACAGCTAGTTACCATGTTGTGGTAGAATGATACTTGTTATACAGCTAGTTACCATGTTGTGGTAGAATGATACTTGTTATACAGCTAGTTACCATGTTGTGGTAGAATGATACTTGTTATACAGCTAGTTACCATGTTGTGGTAGAATGATACTTGTTATACAGCTAGTTACCATGTTGTGGTAGAATGATACTTGTTATACAGCTAGTTACCATGTTGTGGTAGAACGATACTTGTTATACAGCTAGTTACCATGTTGTGGTAGAATGATACTTGTTATACAGCTAGTTACCATGTTGTGGTAGAATGATACCTTGTTATACAGCTAGTTACCATGTTGTGGTAGAATGATACTTGTTATACAGCTAGTTACCATGTTGTGGTAGAATGATACTTGTTATACAGCTAGTTACCATGTTGTGGTAGAATGATACTTGTTATACAGCTAGTTACCATGTTGTGGTAGAATGATACTTGTTATACAGCTAGTTACCATGTTGTGGTAGAATGATACTTGTTATACAGCTAGTTACCATGTTGTGGTAGAATGATACTTGTTATACAGCTAGTTACCATGTTGTGGTAGAATGATACTTGTTATACAGCTAGTTACCATGTTGTGGTAGAATGATACTTGTTATACAGCTAGTTACCATGTTGTGGTAGAATGATACTTGTTATACAGCTAGTTACCATGTTGTGGTAGAATGATACTTGTTATACAGCTAGTTACCATGTTGTATTAAAAACCCTGAACTCACATATCTTCATTTCTGTACAAGTACTTTGTTGCTTTTTCTATAACAAACAAACAGCTTTGTTATTTCTTCCACTTGGTTCACCACAGCAACTAACAAATTACAATGACCCAAGTTTACAGATTAACACAAGTTGTGAAATTCAAAGTATTTCTTACTCAAATTAGGAGTGAAAAATATAAAAACTTGAATTTTAAAGTACACTTGGGGGGTTCAAGTTTATCGACATACATTGAAAAGAAATTTAAACTTTGAATGTAAGACCAGATAGTCAGAACATGCAAACATTTGTTATCCACCTTGTATGTAAAGAATTTGATGTGAGATTTCACTCATCATAGTACACAACTTACCACTAAAGTCAAACATCCTGAAATATTTATAGTTAAACAATGATTTCATTTTCAAACCTGTATCACCACAACCATACCTTTGTCAGGTGTTGTAGCACATTTATGTCCCTAACTTATGTTACTTGTTCTATCAAAGTCCTCCTCTCATCATAGCAAAATCTTGAAGTTCCCGACAGACATAACACAAAGGTGTTAAAAATAGTGAAAATAATATCAAGATATATAAAAATTCTTAGATTATAATTTATTCATTGCACAAGAGCACCAAGTGAACAAACTGGAAGTTACGGCTGAACCATTTTTACTCTGCCGTAAATCTTCTACAACCTTACTGCTTTTAATCTGTAGTTCTAACTCTTGGTACAGCTGAGGAACATTAGAAACATTCAAATCAACGAGAGACAAGAAATCTGTGATTCTAAATTCACCAACAGAATATAATATGGAAAACAGGGTATGTATAATTCTATACCCAATAAACTAGTGTTTTAACAAATTTAGCCTAACACATGGAATAAGCAGAAACATTATATAGACAACTATAAATGTGTTGTTTACACATTAGGTTCCACAGACATGTATACAAATTAAGTTTTGAACATTTAATTGACTTGGTAAAATACATATTACACAACAATAAAGCTTTAATTCTAAGATGTTTTAGAGTCAAACCTGTCACAAAATTGTAAGGATATTTTTAAACAGGTTTTGAAGCAAGCAGCGGTTATGTCAGGCTTAAGAGAGTTCTGTTTTAGGGACTTACGTGCTCAGGTTCCATCTTCAAAGCAATCCTGGATCGTATGAACTCCACTACTTCTTCGTTTGATAACACGTCCCAGATCCCATCGCAAGCCAGGACAATGAATTCATGATCTGGAGTTATGTCTCTCACAACTATGTCTGGATAAGCTGTTCACAAAATACATAGTTATAATTAACAGCTGCTACATGGCATCACATAGTCACACTATAAAACTCTTATAACAAGTTAGTTAAGGGATACCACAGACTTTATAAAAACAAATTCCAGTAGCCATACAGAACACAACTCATGCCACACAATTTCAATCACAACCAAATGTACAACATTAACCATAAACAATTCAGATAAACTTTTCATTTGTCTTAATTAAGCCAATTACTTCACAGGGGGTGGATTTTTATTTTTTTGTATAAAGACTTAAATTTCAGGACTTTTCCTAGATTGTGATTTAAAATCACTTTTTCCAACACTACAATACTTATAGTTCATATTCTAGGCCTTTCTAAGAACTGTGGAGACCTTGTACTCACTTTTCTAACACCTGTGGAGACCTTGTACTCACTTTTCTAACACCTGTGGAGACCTTGTACTCACTTTTCTAAGACCTGTGGAGACCTTGTACTCACTTTTCTAAGATCTGTGGAGACCTTGTACTCACTTTTCAAGACCTGTGGAGACCTTGTACTCACTTTTCTAAGACCTGTGGAGACCTTGTACTCACTTTTCTAAGACCTGTGGAGACCTTGTACTCACTTTTCTAAGACCTGTGGAGACCTTGTACTCACTTTTCTAAGACCTGTGGAGACCTTGTACTCACTTTTCTAAGACCTGTGGAGACCTTGTACTCACTTTTCTAAGACCTGTGGAGACCTTGTACTCACTTTTCTAAGACCTGTGGAGACCTTGTACTCACTTTTCTAA
The DNA here is from genome assembly GCF_004210375.1 of Tachypleus tridentatus. Taxonomy (NCBI): domain Eukaryota; kingdom Metazoa; phylum Arthropoda; class Merostomata; order Xiphosura; family Limulidae; genus Tachypleus; species Tachypleus tridentatus. Next base: position 3,209,510 of record NC_134834.1, read on the forward strand.
GATCTGTGGAGACCTTGTACTCACTTTCAAGACCTGTGGAGACCTTGTACTCACTTTCTAAGACCTGTGGAGACCTTGTACTCACTTTTCTAACACCTGTGGAGACCTTGTACTCACTTTTCAAGACCTGTGGAGACCTTGTACTCACTTTTCAAGATCTGTGGAGACCTTGTACTCACTTTTCAAGATCTGTGGAGACCTTGTACTCACTTTTCTAAGATCTGTGGAGACCTTGTACTCACTTTTCTAACACCTGTGGAGACCTTGTACTCACTTTTCTAACACCTGTGGAGACCTTGTACTCACTTTTCTAACACCTGTGGAGACCTTGTACTCACTTTTCTAACACCTGTGGAGACCTTGTACTCACTTTCTAAGACCTGTGGAGACCTTGTACTCACTTTTCTAAGACCTGTGGAGACCTTGTACTCACTTTTCTAAGACCTGTGGAGACCTTGTACTCACTTTTCTAAGACCTGTGGAGACCTTGTACTCACTTTTCTAAGACCTGTGGAGACCTTGTACTCACTTTTCTAAGATCTGTGGAGACCTTGTACTCACTTTTCAAGACCTGTGGAGACCTTGTACTCACTTTTCTAAGACCTGTGGAGACCTTGTACTCACTTTTCTAAGACCTGTGGAGACCTTGTACTCACTTTTCTAAGACCTGTGGAGACCTTGTACTCACTTTTCTAAGACCTGTGGAGACCTTGTACTCACTTTTCTAAGACCTGTGGAGACCTTGTACTCACTTTTCTAAGATCTGTGGAGACCTTGTACTCACTTTTCAAGACCTGTGGAGACCTTGTACTCACTTTCTAAGACCTGTGGAGACCTTGTACTCACTTTTCTAACACCTGTGGAGACCTTGTACTCACTTTTCAAGACCTGTGGAGACCTTGTACTCACTTTTCAAGATCTGTGGAGACCTTGTACTCACTTTTCAAGATCTGTGGAGACCTTGTACTCACTTTCTAAGACCTGTGGAGACCTTGTACTCACTTTTCTAAGACCTGTGGAGACCTTGTACTCACTTTTCTAAGACCTGTGGAGACCTTGTACTCACTTTTCTAAGACCTGTGGAGACCTTGTACTCACTTTTCAAGATCTGTGGAGAACTTGTACTCACTTTTCTAACACCTGTGGAGACCTTGTACTCACTTTTCTAACACCTGTGGAGACCTTGTACTCACTTTTCTAACACCTGTGGAGACCTTGTACTCACTTTTCTAACACCTGTGGAGACCTTGTACTCACTTTTCTAACACCTGTGGAGACCTTGTACTCACTTTTCAAGACCTGTGGAGACCTTGTACTCACTTTTCTAAGACCTGTGGAGACCTTGTACTCACTTTTCTAAGACCTGTGGAGACCTTGTACTCACTTTTCTAAGACCTGTGGAGACCTTGTACTCACTTTTCTAAGACCTGTGGAGACCTTGTACTCACTTTTCTAAGACCTGTGGAGACCTTGTACTCACTTTTCAAGATCTGTGGAGACCTTGTACTCACTTTTCTAAGACCTGTGGAGACCTTGTACTCACTTTTCAAGATCTGTGGAGACCTTGTACTCACTTTTCTAAGATCTGTGGAGACCTTGTACTCACTTTTCTAACACCTGTGGAGACCTTGTACTCACTTTTCTAACACCTGTGGAGACCTTGTACTCACTTTTCTAACACCTGTGGAGACCTTGTACTCACTTTTCAAGACCTGTGGAGACCTTGTACTCACTTTCTAAGACCTGTGGAGACCTTGTACTCACTTTTCTAAGACCTGTGGAGACCTTGTACTCACTTTTCTAAGACCTGTGGAGACCTTGTACTCACTTTTCTAAGACCTGTGGAGACCTTGTACTCACTTTTCAAGACCTGTGGAGACCTTGTACTCACTTTTCAAGATCTGTGGAGAACTTGTACTCACTTTTCTAAGATCTGTGGAGACCTTGTACTCACTTTTCTAACACCTGTGGAGACCTTGTACTCACTTTTCTAACACCTGTGGAGACCTTGTACTCACTTTTCTAACACCTGTGGAGACCTTGTACTCACTTTTCTAACACCTGTGGAGACCTTGTACTCACTTTTCTAACACCTGTGGAGACCTTGTACTCACTTTTCAAGACCTGTGGAGACCTTGTACTCACTTTCTAAGACCTGTGGAGACCTTGTACTCACTTTTCTAAGACCTGTGGAGACCTTGTACTCACTTTTCTAAGACCTGTGGAGACCTTGTACTCACTTTTCTGAGACCTGTGGAGACCTTGTACTCACTTTTCTAAGACCTGTGGAGACCTTGTACTCACTTTTCTAAGACCTGTGGAGACCTTGTACTCACTTTTCTAAGACCTGTGGAGACCTTGTACTCACTTTTCAAGACCTGTGGAGACCTTGTACTCACTTTTCAAGACCTGTGGAGACCTTGTACTCACTTTTCTAAGACCTGTGGAGACCTTGTACTCACTTTTCTAAGACCTGTGGAGACCTTGTACTCACTTTTCTAAGACCTGTGGAGACCTTGTACTCACTTTTCAAGACCTGTGGAGACCTTGTACTCACTTTTCTAAGACCTGTGGAGACCTTGTACTCACTTTTCTAAGACCTGTGGAGACCTTGTACTCACTTTTCTAAGACCTGTGGAGACCTTGTACTCACTTTTCAAGACCTGTGGAGACCTTGTACTCACTTTTCTAAGACCTGTGGAGACCTTGTACTCACTTTTCTAAGACCTGTGGAGACCTTGTACTCACTTTTCTAAGACCTGTGGAGACCTTGTACTCACTTTTCTAAGACCTGTGGAGACCTTGTACTCACTTTTCAAGACCTGTGGAGACCTTGTACTCACTTTCTAAGACCTGTGGAGACCTTGTACTCACTTTTCAAGACCTGTGGAGACCTTGTACTCACTTTTCTAAGACCTGTGGAGACCTTGTACTCACTTTTCTAAGACCTGTGGAGACCTTGTACTCACTTTTCAAGACCTGTGGAGACCTTGTACTCACTTTTCAAGACCTGTGAAGACCTTGTACTCACTTTTCAAGACCTGTGGAGACCTTGTACTCACTTTTCAAGACCTGTGGAGACCTTGTACTCACTTTTCAAGATCTGTGGAGACCTTGTACTCACTTTTCAAGATCTGTGCAACCACCAATTATTTTCCAGGACCCATAGAAACCTTGTTATTTTCCTGGACCTGTGTAATCCCTGTGGTTACTTTCAGGACCAATAAAAACCCTGTAGTTATTTATGCGAGTATTTCAATATTTATATTAAAGCTATATTATTTTATATACACAATGGTCAAAATACACATATAAGATGGACAAACAAAGACATGACAAAATACCTGGGTACGCACCTTCTATCTCAATACCAAACCAATACCAATAACAATCATATAACCAATTTACAATTCAGTTGTTTTATAGAAATAATAATGTAGCAGCTATTTTAATGTCAAAAAATACAAGTCCCTCAGTATACCATATGTTTACTAGGATTTCAGAAAAAAATTCTTAACATTTCTGATTAAATGGTTATCAAGTCGGGTTCATCCCACAGACTGATGAAAACAATGGAATTTACCAGTTGTGGTAAAAATGTACAGAGGGAAAAAATGAAATAAATAAAAATAAGGTTGGAAGAAAACCAATAAATAAAAAAAAACATGTTAACACTGTGTTGTCCACTTTCACTGAACATTTCTGGAACTGTAATGGTAATTATAACTGGAAAAATGTAAAGACATTAAGAGGTGTACAGACAGGAAGTTAGAAAACAGTATTTGTACAATTACAACTAGATATGTGAGCATAAATAGAGACAACAAACCAAGCAAATTCTCCTACTGATTTCACTCAAGTCTTACCATATCTATACAAAGCTATACGAGGGCTATCTGCACTAGCTGTCCTTAATTTAGCAGTGTAAAACTAAAGGGAAGGCAGCTAGCCATCAACACCCACTGCCAACTGTTGGGCTACTCTTTTACAAACGAATAGTGGGAACAACTATCACATTATAATGCTCCCACAGCTGAAAGAGCGAACATGTTTGGGCTGCAAGAATTCAAACCCACAACCCTCAGATTACAGGTCGAGTGCCTTCACCATCTGGCCATGCTGGACCTTTCAAAATTAATTCACCTATTTATGGTTTGTAACTAAATATATTCTAAGCTAACATTGTAAACACTAGCCCTGGTGATGTTAAATGTGTTAATTAAACTAATCGGCTATAAGTGATAATAAATATTTTACCTTTCATTGTGCCAAAACATGTGTTTTGTGTCTTTTACTTTTAGTGTAGTAGAATAATGTGCCTGTATTAGTAATTTCTTTATAAAATAACCATTCCCTTTTGCTTGTTCTGTTTCTGAAATTTTCTTTTCTCCTGCTTAGGACATAAAACCTGAGATCGTTACATGCAAAAGACAGCATTCTATACAACATTAACAGAGGTTAACACCAACTGCCTGATTTGTTATTGTCTTACATTAAGGTAATGTCTACATTAATATTTATCACTATTATTATTTTATATTCTGTGATTCAATTCAAAAGGGGATTTCTTTTCATTGTTTTAAATAAGATATAATCGTGCCTCACCTGTGACAATCTGTTCTTCAGGGGATTTCCTTTCATTGTTTTAAATAAGATATAATCGTGCCTCACCTGTGACAATCTGTTCTTCAGGGGATTTCTTTTCATTGTTTTAAATAAGATATAATCGTGCCTCACCTGTGACAATCTGTTCTTCAGGGGATTTCTTTTCATTCTTTTTAAACACAAAATCTCCTAGTGCTCTTGATAAAGCTAGATTACCTGTAAACAGATACAAGTTTACTCTATTCAGTTTAACATAAGTTATACGACCAACTATATAACTTATCAGTATCATACCGTATCAACACAAGTTATACAACCAACTACATCACTTTTCAGAATCACACCGTATCAACACAAGTTATATGACCAACTACATCACTTTTCAGAATCACACCGTATCAACACAAGTTATATGACCAACTACATCACTTTTCAGAATTACATTGTATCAACACAAGTTATATGACCAACTACATCACTTTTCAGAATTACATTGTATCAACACAAGTTATACAACCAACTACATCACTTTTCAGAATCACACCGTATCAACACAAGTTATATGACCAACTACATCACTTTTCAGAATCACACCGTATCAACACAAGTTATATGACCAACTACATCACTTTTCAGAATTACATTGTATCAACACAAGTTATATGACCAACTACATCACTTTTCAGAATCACACCGTATCAACACAAGTTATATGACCAACTACATCACTTTTCAGAATCACACCGTATCAACACAAGTTATATGACCAACTACATCACTTTTCAGAATTACATTGTATCAACACAAGTTATATGACCAACTACATCACTTTTCAGAATTACATTGTATCAACACAAGTTATACAACCAACTACATCACTTTTCAGAATCACACCGTATCAACACAAGTTATATGACCAACTACATCACTTTTCAGAATCACACCGTATCAAAACAAGTTATATGACCAACTACATCACTTTTCAGAATCACAATCATATCAACACAAGTTATATGACCAACTACATCACTTTTCAGAATCACAATCATTATCAACACAAGTTATATGACCAACTACATCACTTTTCAGAATTACATTGTATCAACACAAGTTATATGACCAACTACATCACTTTTCAGAATTACATTGTATCAACACAAGTTATATGACCAACTACATCACTTTTCAGAATTACATTGTATCAACACAAGTTATATGACCAACTACATCACTTTTCAGAATTACATTGTATCAACACAAGTTATATGACCAACTACATCACTTTTCAGAATCACACCGTATCAACACAAGTTATATGACCAACTACATCACTTTTCAGAATCACACCGTATCAACACAAGTTATATGACCAACTACATCACTTTTCAGAATCACACCGTATCAACACAAGTTATATGACCAACTACATCACTTTTCAGAATTACATTGTATCAACACAAGTTATATGACCAACTACATCACTTTTCAGAATTACATTGTATCAACACAAGTTATATGACCAACTACATCACTTTTCAGAATTACACCGTATCAACACAAGTTATACAACCAACTACATCACTTTTCAGAATTACATTGTATCAACACAAGTTATATGACCAACTACATCACTTTTCAGAATCACACCGTATCAACACAAGTTATATGACCAACTACATCACTTTTCAGAATTACATTGTATCAACACAAGTTATATGACCAACTACATCACTTTTCAGAATCACATCGTATCAACACAAGTTATACAACCAACTACATCACTTACCAGAATCATACCATATCAACACAAGTTACATGACCAACTATACTATGTAAGTATACCCTAACCATTAGAAACAAATGGAAGTTTTACCGTTTACTCTATTAAACTCAACCCAGCCACCTGCTGCAATTATTCTTTTTGTTTCAGCTTCATTCCCAGGTTTGTGGTCGTAAGACAGTTGTTGAACCTGCCCTCCAACACTTGCCACTGCTCTTGAATCTCCTACATTACCCTAAACAAACAATTATAACAATGGTTTACACTTGAATCCATTAACCGTATTTTTCCAGTACGTTGCATCTGTACTGAGAGAATTTATATTCTAACTCCTTATAGATAACAGTAATATTAGACTCTGTATTTTATTATGGACAATTAAAATTAAGTTAATAAAATGAAACACAGACAAGGGACACCCACAATTAATCATGACAGCATACTTTATGAGATATTAAAGAAACCTAAATACATATAACACTGGCATCATCCATGACATACACAATATACTTTGTTTCCCTTCAGTAAGACTACGACGGCCGTTGTTCCTGCTAATTCATCCTTCATGTTTTCATCTAGAAATAATAAAATTGTAAACATATTTCAACTTGATCAGTATGCACAACCAAAACAAGTTCTACATATTTATCTGAATCTCAAGACAACACACCAATCAGATTACCAGAGAATTACATAAAAAATACATCAGTACAAGTGTTAGCACTAAAGCAATACTTCCAAACAAGTTCACAAAACTGTAAAATTATCAAGAATATAAAAAAGAAACTTCTATTGTTGACTAATTCACCTGATAACTTTGTGTTACTTTTATATTTAAACAACTAATATTTAAAACTCAATTCCTACCATCAATTTGATTCTAATTGTCAAAAAAAAAACATTCATCATGCCTTCCAACATATAAATATACAAACTAGTTACAAAACAAGACACTTTTCCAACATATAAATATACAAACTGGTTACAAAACAAGACACTTTTCCTACATATTAATATACAAACTGGTTACAAAACAAGACACTTTTCCTACATATTAATATACAAACTGGTTACAAAACAAGACACTTTTCCTACATATAAATATACAAACTGGTTACAAAACAAGACACTTTTCCTACATATTAATATACAAACTGGTTACAAAACAAGACACTTTTCCTACATATTAATATACAAACTGGTTAGAAAACAAGACACTTTCCCTACATATAAATATACAAACTGGTTAGAAAACAAGACACTTTCCCTACATATTAATATACAAACTGGTTACAAAACAAGACACTTTCCCTACATATAAATATACAAACTGGTTACAAAACAAGACACTTTTCCTACATATTAATATACAAACTGGTTACAAAACAAGACACTTTTCCTACATATTAATATACAAACTGGTTACAAAACAAGACACTTTTCCTACATATTAATATACAAACTGGTTACAAAACAAGACACTTTTCCTACATATTAATATACAAACTGGTTACAAAACAAGACACTTTTCCTACATATTAATATACAAACTGGTTACAAAACAAGACACTTTTCCTACCTTCCAACATGTCAGAATCCACAGCTAAAAACCCTTGTTTAATTGCTTCTTCAATCTTACCCTTTTCTTGATATAAAAAGAGAGACAATATTAATGTTGTACTTATAAACATATCTGCAACACTTCTATAAAAACATTTATTATTAATATTTATAAAGAGTTACCAAAAAGTTTTCTGTTTTCAAGTTACCTTTAATCATAAAACTATTGATAATAGAAACATAAATATTTACAGTTAACTACAACATAAGCATTCAAGTGAATCACCCAAACTCATTTTTTAAAACTGTAATATCAAAATACAAAAGTACTGGTTAATGTCTTTTTATTGGTTAACAGTTACAAATAGAACTGAACCAGATCTCTTCTATCTCACAGTATTCTAGTCTTGGTAGATATTAAATACAATTTGTACTTCTTGGCTGTTCAAATCAAATAATTATTGAACACGGTGTTGAAAGTACGCTGTGTGTTATGTACAATGGATGACCAGTACACAACTTACTATACGACGGGTGACCAGTACACAACTTACTATATGACGGATGACCAACTATTTTCTTGTGAAGATGAGATCCTGCATATTGAGCAACCTTTGCTCCTCCATGCCCATCATAAACAGCAAAAAAAGATGCATGTTTATCTTCCATCAGAGACAACAGATGCGTGTGGGCATCTTCCATGTCTGTTGTTTAAGTTACAGAAAACATATTTTAAAAAAAACTACTATACAATAGACACTTATTTCAAATAAAACATTTGTAATATATTTACATGGATTATTATATTTGAGATAATCTTTACTCCTGCTGCCACAGTTTAGGTATTTAGGTTTAGATGTCAGCTAAGTCACCTACGAGACAACAGCCTGTATAGCTTAGGTATTTAGGTTTAGATGTTAACCACAATAACAGAACAAATACAATGTTAAGTTACAAACATGTACGACAGAACAGAGATCCAAACTACATGAACACAGATGACACAGAAGAGTTGGTGAATATTATTAATTCTTGATAAATGAATGAACATTATTCAATCACATGCATTAAAGTCTAGTGGTGTCATTTTCAATTGGAAAAAATACAACATGAGCTGTAAAGCCACACCTAGTGGTTTGTCAGTTCCGACCAAAAGTAGGATGAATTAAACAAGCCACCAACCTCTCTCGTTCTGGGGTCTGAACTCTTACACTGCCACACTTAATAGGAAGGAACTCTCCTGATACCAGGTAAATGTTGAAGCACATAATGAAACACAAACATTTTGTTACTCACTCACACAACTAACACTGGTAAGTGAATATATAGGCTGTCTGCAGAACATATGTTATGAAAAGCCACCCACTTATTTAGTGTCAGCTGAAGGAGTCATAGTTTGGATAAAGTAATTCAAATAAATTAAGTCATATCCTTTACCAACACTTCACTGTAGTCATAATAAACAAAGAATTTTATAGATCATATGATTTCATTACCAACACTTCACTGTAGTCATAATAAACAAAGAATTTTATAGATCATATGATGTCATTACCAACACTTCACTGTAGTCATAATAAACAAAGAATTTTATAAATCATATGATATCATCACCAACACTTCACTGTAGTCATAATAAACAAAGAATTTTATAGATCATATGATGTCACAATATTATTGAACATCCACACAACATGAATTACCTCATTGTACTTTTGTTCTGGAAAAGTTTTGTCTTTTATAAATCACTGTTAATACATTAGCTACACTCACTTCCAAGCTACTTGAAATAAATAGTCATGAAGCGAGGGAGCCAGGTACAGAGGGTAATGAAAGAACATTATTATTATTATGAAGTTTGTGTGTAAAGAATGCTTTCAACTGACTGACTGCACAATTTTGTGCAGATAGAAGAATACATTGTCTAATATAAAAATGTTCTATTAGTCACTGCATTAACTTTATATTACCAGATTATTTTACTTTCATAAACAAACATACAAGTGTCATTAAACAGAAGCGTAACAGTCTAGATTTGTAATAATTACCAACAGAAACAGCTGCACTTCGGCACAGTGCTGAAATAGTTCTGCCCTCAAAATTGTAATTACAAAATGTCACCAACCACAGATAAGGATTCCCTACCCAGTGGTTTACTGACTGAGGAAGTCCCTACCCAGTGGGTTACTAATGGAAAGTACTAAATAAGCAAGCCCCTACACAGTGGTTTACTGACTAAGGAAACCCCTATCTAGTGGTTTACTAATGGAAAGTCCTAAATAAGCAAGCCCCTACTCAGTGGTCTACTAACAAAAAAACTATGGTAGCCCTACACGGTGGTTTACAAATGGTAAGTACTAACTAAGGAATCCCACACAGTGTTTTACTAACAGAAGGTACTAAGGAAGCCCCTACATAGTGGTTTAATGAAGAAAAGTACTAAGGAAGCCCCTACATAGTGGTTTAATGACGGAAAGTACATAGCCCCTACATAGTGGTTTACTGACGGAAAGAACTAAGGAAGTCACTACACAGTGATTTGCTGACGGAAAATACTAAGGGAAGTCTCTACACAGTGGTTTGCTGACGGAAAATACTAAGGGAAGTCTCTACACAGTGGTTTACTAACAGAAAATACTAGGGGAAGTCTCTACACAGTGGTTTACTAACAGAAAGTACTAAATAAGGAAGCCCCAACAATGATGTTCACAATAGTACTTTTAAATATCTACCAAACCTAAAAAACACATGACAGATCTTGAAATTATGCTTGTTAATACAATTTTCAAACATTCAAGTTTTGAACAATTTTCTTTAAGATTTAATACATTCAGGTTGTCTAAAGAAACTGGTAATGTATGCAGACAGTGTAACTTTAGACAAACTGAACATGGAAATGTTGTAGTGAACTGACTTGAATAATGTTTACATGCAACTGATTGATTTACAAAACAGTTCAATTTGGAGGCAAAAGTTTCTTGAATTAAGTGCTGAACTAGAAAATATTGAAAGAGATCAGTTAGTGACTGGAATACTGCAGAAAATGATCTTCAGAAACTCTGGAATTCTAGTCCTGAAACTTTTGACTGTCTGTTGTATAAACAGTACTTTCATCAACATATTTATGTGAGTCGTTATTTTCACTGATGAACTTTATAAAGTGTAACTATATGAATAGACTTGCTGATGAAACTCGTTGGTCAAGTACATGACAATGTATGCTTTAAAAACAGAATAAATTTAAATGTGAACCACAAATGCAATTACATCAAAAGCTATAAGAGTTCCTTATCATACAAAGACATGTATCAGTAGAGACAGCGAGTTATTACAATTCAGGAACCAAACCTTAAGTCAGAATACGTTTCTGTAAATGTTGAAATGACTGAAAAACCTGCTACAGGTGTCTGCAAAAACACTACTGTGATATTAGTGAGCATCAAACATGGAATACTTTAAGTAAAAACAACCAGTTCTTCTAGAAGTAAACAGAAGGATACTAATCCTCCACCCTTGCATGCAGGATGCGCCTACTTTCACGTACTCATTCGCACAACTAGAAGTCTCCTTTGCGGTCACTGGTTCAGAAAGTGTTTGACCCATTTCTACTACTGAAATAAAAGAAACAGAGATTTTAACAGACATGAAAAACCAACTAATATTTAGCAAGAATTAACAGGTCCACAATACTATTAGATTTCCTTAAATAACTTTACTTTCAGTAAAACATGAGAAAGCCTACAGATTAAAGAATAATACTTCATACATTAAAACCATTTATCTGTACAACTAAAGCTATTGCAACAAATAACTTCTATAAAGAAGTTCATGAAAGATAACCCACAATATTCAGGAAAATAACAAATGTACTAAGTGTGCTTCTGTTAGTTCAGAAATTAAAACATTTATGTTCACATTCATGGCAAACCTGCTGTAGTCTCCTACTATCTTCTGCCCACTAGTACAGCAGTGAGTCAGGCTCACTCAAACAACAATCACAAAATCGTCACTGACACACATTCAGACTATGTTATTCCACTCTGTATAGAAATGACTTGGTGTACAGGGAATATATTTTACCTAATCCCTTGAAGTTAAACACAAAACAGTATGTTACATATATTACCAGTCACACATCTGTTTCCAGAGTATTTAAACCAAACATTTTATAGAAACTTTAATATTAAAAGAGCACACCTAAATTTATATTTTCGTCACGTGGTATGTTGAATGCAACACTGTTTTAAATTAGATGTTTGTGATGTCAAAACACCAAGTCTATAGTTTTGTACAAATTAGGTACACAAATCACTAATACTGGCAAGCTAGAATATAAAATAAGAACTTCATATCTTTTCATTCTCCTGAGATATGGTATATGTACTGAATCAAACATGGTGACCCCTGTTCAACTTAATTTTTTAATATAGTCACTTTTATACTAAGCCATAAAACATCAAACCAACCAACCCTTTTATACACTTGCTTTAATATATGACGTGAATAACCAATCAACAGTTTACGATGTCCCCAATGTAGTTTTCTCAGCCATTTTAATCCTTGAAAAAGCTACCATGCTCTTTTGATCCAAGTTTTCAAGGAAGTAGGTTGTATCTTTAGACTGCTCAAAGTTTCATGTTTTTTTAAAATCTGAATAAATCCTAGTTACTAATCTTAATAAATTATAGTGGAATTCTGTGGTATCAGTGTAGTTATTCATGATTTTATGGTTATTCAACTGTATATATAAAACTTAAAATAACTGTTTGATATCCTCCAAGTGAGAAACTTTAAAAGGCTTAGCAGCCTATATCCAGCAACAACTGAGTTCAAAGGTCATAGCAAGAAGAGATAATTGTTTGCTTTACTTGATTTATTGTTCTATATTTTAAGAAAAATAATTTATCTCTAAATAGTAGTAATCTATATACATACATATGTATAATAATTGAAATGTGACTGTACATTACAAAATACAAATTCACTAAAACACAGTCAAGACAGGGAAGACCAGTTTTATATTACTGGAAACGTGACTTGAGTGCACGTCACCGTGTCAGTGCAAGGTACGTAATGTTATGCATGTATGATTGGAAGGTAATTATAATAAGAAATAAAAAATATATATGCTCTTATACAGTGTTATGAGACTTAAGCTACAAACACTAAACATTCATGTTATCGTGTTATAATATGTAATAATTTTAGTATGAAAAAGCATAATTCCTTATTTTTTATGATGGTTACAAGATTGAACAAATGACAGACCCCACGTGGTTAGAGTATAGAAAATAACATAGTGTCTTATTGAAAACAAACATTTGACATGTATTTAGAAAGCTTTAGAGATTACACAAATAATATCTCAAATATTTAGGACAAAGAATAGCTTTAACAATTGTTACATGAAATCACTTTGTACTAAGTCTAGTGATAAAACAGACTATTTTCACAAATAAATCTATAGAAAAAATATTATTGAAATACCTGATTTTTTGTGTACAAAAAAACTTGTAACCATTACTAAAAGTCAACCAAATTTTGTGAAGATACACATGCTGTATCAAACATTATAGTACAAATACTTAATGTGTCAAAATGTGTAGATGAACTTGTGTTATACCGATATTCTGGAAACTGTATATTGAAAGTTCCACACAACACTTTAAAGTGCAGAAAATATAACACAATGTTTTATGGTGTGGTACTGATTCAAAGATAGCTCTCCAGCAACAAAATCCAGAATTGTATCACAGAATCAATCATGTAAAACAAATAAAGGTTTTTTATACTTCCTATGTAGCATATTTCATTCTATAAGATACAACAATTACAAGTTAATTTTTAAAGAAGACTTTGTTCAGATATTTAAAAGATTTTGTGTTGTATGACTATCAGTTTCTAAAGGTGTGAAAATGATTACGGGTCTAAAATCTCTCAATTTACACTTCAATAATGATCACTTTTGGTTCCCTTATCTAATAAGAGACAAAGGTGTATTGGAAAGATTCAACATGAGGTTCCTAAGATGATTCAAAGTGTACCAGCCAACATGGTACTATGTATGTTATCAAACTACTAAAGGGTAAACATGCAGATACTATAAATATGTATTTCAGAACAGACACACCTCGACTCATTCTGTTTCAGCACATTTGACTTCTTGTAACCAACAAACATGTGCATTGTACTGAAAGCTTATGACATTCCCAGTAAGTACAGCTAGTACATTTGGAATTACAGTTAACACTGATTCTTCAATACAACGGGCTACACATATTAACTTATTTTATCTCAAAAGAAAAAACAGAAGGGTGGAAGACAACCTTAAAGTATATTAGGAGAACTGATGAGATAAAGATGTAATTTGTTAAGATATATTACGAAGGTAACAGAAAGGTCAAATTTGTGTAAGACAAACAAGATCCTGGTTATGACAGTTTTATTACTTGTTATGGTGACCAGCATTTCACACAAGTTTGAGAGAGAAAGAAACGATATTTTGAAATTAAAGAATGGGTTTCAACGTTGACTTTCCTCAAGAATAGACATGCAATGTTCCTTGTTGTCCTACGTTACATCACGTTTGGTTCAATGAAACTTTAGTTACAGCACATTCCATAAGTTAACATTAAAATATGTATAATTACTTACATAAAACAAAAACCCACACAAGACCATGTTTCACCTTAGTTACTTGAATTAACTCACAAACACTCAAATTACTTACAGACCTTGAACCCTATGTGTAGCTCTATTCTACATATATTCTGTCAGTGATAAAGTTGAACTACAATCAGAAAGGTAAATATCAATTGATGCTACCTTTGACAGAAATACAAGTACTTGTGGTAGCAGACGCTGGTAGCTCGTTTATCTGACAAGAATTACAAGATTACAATGAACCCGAACAGAGTACTGGCTCAGATAAGATGAAGCAGTTAATACTAGTTGAACAAAATATGAACTGAGAAAAGAACAAAACCTTTGGTTTATAATCACAAATGAAAGTAACACTTTCTCATTTATAATTTTTAGATTACCATTCGAAAGAATACACGGTCACCACTCTCCTTGTAACTTCATATGCAAAACATTTTAACATTATGAAAGCTAGGCTGCATATTTATCTATATTATACATTCTACTAAAACCAATAATTTTATGGCTTAAAAACTGTTCACAAAAATTTTTTAATGAATACTTGGACCCTCTATCAACATTATAACCTATAGCTAACAAATATTTACTGCTTACACAAAGAAATAGTTCAGATCTTTAGTAAAAGGTTCCTACTTCCATGTAACAGTTTAAATAAACTATGGAATTATTTATATTGGTTTTTAAACTCCTATATTATATACTCATCTATAACATATCAAAATATGTTACACAAACATAGTTTTTGTCTGCAATATATATAGACATTTAAAGAACACATTATCACTTGGAACAGATCTCATATGCATTATGAAAGAAACATGACACAGAAATGCTAACAATTTCCCCTTTAAAATGTTAAGTTTGAAATCACAGAATGTATAAGAACTTGTACAATTTATAGCCACAAGTATAACACAGAAAACTTGCACTTGAAATAAAGAAAATACAGGAAATCCTGTTTCCTGTTGTTTTATCATTAGATGGTTTAGCCTTTCATGTACAATTCTTCTTGAAAATTTGGTAAACATCCATTAGCCTGTCTAACAGACTTCATATATAATGTGTAATACTTACCAAGTGCTTTCTGTTAAACAAATATTACCCACAATTCTCACCAACTTATTATTACAAAATGTATACACACAAAAACACAGGCATCCATCATTAGAAGTTACACACAAGTATATACAACACAAAACATTACCTGTAATTTTTTGTTTTCAATGTGATCTGTTGTTAACGGACTTCTGGCAGTTTACTTATAATACATTAAGCCTCACCAGCTAGGTGCTGAACTTTCAATTAGTCCTATCAAAAGATCACAACAGTACTTAGGATTCTGGATAAATTAACATAATTTATTATAAGTAGTCATCCTAAAAACCAGCTGATATTACATATTCATGACACTGCTTGTAAGGTTACATAAAAACCACTGTATGGATACTGCAACACCTATAACTCTGAGTTTCAAAATTAAGTGAATTTGGTTTTCTTTTAGGTTAAAAATATAACTTTTCTATTGCAGACCACTAATAGTTATTCCTAAGTTTCATTGTAAAATCCAAATTTCCAGAATGTACAGAAATGTAAGTATAATTATCTTGTTACAAATCAACACAACCAATATTCTGCCAAATTTAAAATATATTAAAGATACCCATATATTTAGTAAATTAAAATACCAGTTCATTAATTATTTTACTATTGACAAATTGCATTTCTTAACTAGAATCAAACCAATATTCAACACCCACCCAAGGTAACTGGAATCAAACCAATATTCAACACCCATCCAAAGTAACTGGAATCAAACCAATATTCAACACCCATCCAAGGTAACTGGAATCAAACCAATATTCAACACCCACCCAAGGTAACTGGAATCAAACCAATATTCAACACCCACCCAAGGTAACTGGAATCAAACCAATATTCAACACCCACCCAAGGTAACTGGAATCAAACCAATATTCAACACCCACCCAAGGTAACTAGAATCAAACCAATATTCAACACCCACCCAAGGTAACTAGAATCAAACCAATATTCAACACCCACCCAAGGTAACTGGAATCAAACCAATATTCAACACCCACACAAGGCAAAAAAGAAAACTTTACAAAATTTTGACAATAAGAAATCTCAGAAGTGTTAATTTAGGAAGTTAAAAATAACAAACTGTTTAACATTCTAAAATTACAGCGCTAACCTGGAAATTTCAATGTAGTCCTATCACATACACAATGTCTGTTCTCTCCCGTGCACACAAATGAGATGGTATTTGTTCACTATAGCATGATTAATATATTTTAACTATAACTGCAGTAATACATTATACCATTACCAGTAGTTCTTATCCAATGGGTCACAACCCAAAACTAAGCCCTTTTCAGTGAGTCACAAAGGGTCTCCAGTGAATGTCCAGGCTTTGTAGTCCAACAGTGGCTGCACTGAGAGGTCTATTTGAAGACATGGGTTGCGAGTTAACCCCGTCCCCAGAAATTGGGTCACACCCAAAAAATATTAAGAACCATTGCGGTATAAAATTTACAAGTGGTAGCAAGTAAAATCTTAAATTTCCAGTTTTACTGAGTGTCAAAAGGTACAAAATATCTGTTAAACACCTTAAATTAATACATTTCTATACCACGAAAAACAATGACATTAATAAAAACTTATAAACAATATACTATTATATTATTTATAATTAGCATTAACGTTTTCCAATATTTTTCCTAGCCTTATACTGTACAATAAATCTTATCGTGCAATTGGCTAAACAGTCCAGCCTATCTTTTCATTTAGCACGTTTATATTTCACACTCAGGGCTCAGTTTCACTAGCCCAACAAACGAGGCCATACGCAAGAGAACTTCAACTAAGTTTCACACAGTAAACAAATTACTGAATATAAAAACAACAAACTAAATATATCTTTGTAATTCTTACCTCTAGAAAGTAAAATTCTTGCATACATACGTTGAAAAATGTTCTGTTTCATTAACATTATTCGTTAAGTTTCATAGAATTCATAACAAGTACGTTACCACAGCACTCGTACATGGTGTCATCATGAATCTTGAATCAGATTTTCCGCTTACGTCATACATATTCGGTAATTTAACTAAGTATATTAATAAGAATCAAAAAACGTATTAATATTGGTAATATTTTAAATATATGTTTTCTTATTTTTTACGTTTTTAAAAGGTATTAAATCAAACTTTATTTATTTATTTGACTTATTGCTTTCAAAGAGCGCACCTATAACTGTACATGTAAGTATTCAGGTTTCTTCTGCTAACCTTGGTTTTTAACTCGTGATGTACGTTAATTCAAAATGCTGACACTAGAGTTACTTTTTTCCTTGTTTTTTAAATATAACAATAAAAACTATAAGAACAGTGCTTACGTTTTTAAGAGGTAGATTAAACTGTTGCAAGTATTGCAGTCTTCACATTTCTAAAAAAAATATGTTTACTGCAATAGTAAATTTTAACTATATATTTTGTTTAGTTTGCAATGCAAAATAGAGGACTGAGTATTAAAACTGGAGGTAAATTTCTGTTGATAGATACAATTCTGCATTGTATGCGTATTTATGGTAAGGTTTCTGAAACAATCCACTGCTGCTCCGAATTTCAACTAATGACTGAAGGGAAGTCATGCAGTTGAAACAATTTTATCTTCTGTAACACCCATGAGAAGGAAATAAATATCCCTTCTTTTTTCTAAGCCTAAAGGACAGTAAACACTTCGTGTATCGCACAATTTCGAATCAAGTTTTAAATTCCAAAGCTTCACCACAACGCCAACCCACGTCCCAGTAAATAATTTTTTTTTAGTGCAAAACTTCACAATGGGCATATGCGGGGAATTGAGCATTGGATTTTAGCGTTGTATGTTCCATTTACCATTAGACTGTTTGTTTATGAATGTAAGCACAAAGTTACACAATGGGCTATATGTGCTCTTTCACCACGTGTGTCAAAACCCGGTTTCTAGCAGTGTGAGTCTGCAGACATTCCGCTGTGCCACTAGGGGATCATTAGTTTGTTTGTTTTTGGAATTTCGCACAAAGCTACTCAAGGGCTATCTGTGCTAGCCGTCCCTAATTTAGCAGTGTAAGACTAGAGGGAAGGCAGCTAGTCATCACCACCCACCGCCAACTCTTGGGCTACTCTTTTACCAACGAATAGTGGGATTGACCGTCACATTATACACCCCCACGGCTGGGAGGGCGAGCATGTTTAGCGCGACGCGGGCGCGAACCCGCGACCCTCGGATTACGAGTCGCACGCCTTACCCGCTAGGCCATGCCGGGCCGGGATCATTAGACTGTAAATGAAATTATTTATACCAAGTTATTTACCAACGAGTTATTACTACGACAATATATAATGAAGACAGAAATACGAACATCCAATACAAGAAAAATAAATATATATTATGTTGATTGCATGAAGCTTATTTCAGATACTCATACTTATAATTATGTATATGTATATGTACACAAATAAATTGTGCAGTTTTTTGTGAAATATTTTAAATTTATTTCACGCTTTATATTTAACAATATGTGCTCATTAATATTAAACTAAATTTAACTCTATTTATTTTGTTAATTCGATATATGTATGATTTTTTTATGAAACAGATAAAAGATCTATTAAAGCAAAATGAGGTATAACATTCGACCATCATCAAGTATTATTCTATTCACCATTTTAGCTCATGGCTTATTTTTTATTACAATCAATTAATTTATAACACCAAAATTAATTTACTAATACCAAAGCCTTGCATAATATATGTTCCCCGGTGGGACAGCGGTAAGTCTATGGATTTACAATGCTATGATAAGGGATTTCATTCTTCTAGGTAGACACAGCTGATAGCTCGATTTGGCTTTGTTATAAAAATACACAAATCAATACATGATATAATAATGACATCTCGTTAGAAAAAATGCGACTTCGTTTTTATATAAATCGTCTACGTTGTTAATTTTGCGAATGGTATTAAATGTGCCACCAGTTTATTGAAAACTTAAGTTTAAACTTAATTAAACTTGAATTACTGTAATTTGTAAAGTTGATATGCTATTCAATCAAACTAATTTTCTATGATTATCCTACATAACATTCCACTTCTGGATTAACAAAAAATTCACATATCAACCATAGCAAGTAATTCTAAGCTTGTACTTGTGAATATTTTTAAAAGTAGAGAATTATACCTCATGGACCTGGCATGGCCAGGTAGTTAAAACACTCGACTTGTAATCCGAGGATCGTGGGTTTGAATCCAAGTCACGCCAAACATGCCTGCTCTTTCAGCCGTGGGAGCGTTATAAAGTGACGGTCGATCCCACTACTTGTTGGTAAAAGAGTAGCCCAAGAATTGGCGGTGGGTGGTGATGACTAGCTGCCTTCCCCCTAGTCTTGCATTGCTAAATTAGGGGCCACTAGTGCAGATAGCCTTCGAGTAGGTTTGTGCCAAATTATACCTTTTAGAGGACGGTTCATAACACATATTTTTTTAAACTCTTTTTAATTCAAGCAGCCAAAATACAATACCTACTCACTTTAATTGAAAGCTTCTTTCCAAAATATGTTATTTTGTACAAACTAAATTTGTTGAAAAGTTCCTTAAACACAAGTAAAATTAAAAAGCTTAGTTTATTGGATATTCCGAATTCTTTAGAAAATTAGACACAAAATGGTTCTAAACAATGTTTTACATATTTACTATATGGAGAGCTTGGTATGATTTTCATGAAGTGTTATGTTCATGCAGGTTGTTGGTTGGGCTGTGTTTAATTTTCAGGTTTAGATTTAAGCTAGTTTATATGGCTAATTTAAGTGGTTGGAGGTATGCGGGGTTTCTAGGTGGAATTGTAGGTTTGATTGGTGTAGCACTTTATCCAATTGTAGTATATCCGTACTTTCACGCTGAAGAATACAGTATGTACAAAAATATTAATTTGTTATATTAATGCACTGATAGTGATACGAGTTGTTTTAACGAAACACTTGGATCGTAATATTTAAAAAAAATACATTCATTTACAGCTTGCAGTTGTACATAAAAATTGTTTGCCTTGTGCAAGCTGTAAATAAATTTAAATAGGTTTAACGATTTAGTTGAAATTTTATTATTTGACAACGTCATTAATTCTGGGAGAATTGTATGAATATAACAACAGCTCGTAGAAGTAATAGTATTATTAATATAAATTATATTATGCACAATACAATTTGTACAGTACATTCACGTTCATGCCATAGTAACTATCACAACTTGTATGTTGTTTTTTTTTATAAATTAATTCTCTTAATAATAATAATAATAATAATAATAATAATAATAGGACTATCATATAGCAACTAATGAAAATAAACCAGTAACTGATTGTAACTTTTTAATTATTGTTGTCATCAGATCCAAATGCCAGATTATTAAAACTAAATAAAAAGAGAAATGACTTCCAGAATATAGATACTCGAATATAATGTGTATTATTAAAGATAACTTGCAGTAAGATGTATGATGAACCTAGAAGATTAACAGTGATAATAACAACTGTGAAGTTGTAAAATAATTAGAAACTATAGTAAGTAAGGTTTGTAAAGTTGAAGTCCATTATTATTCATATGTGACTATGTAATAGAATGAAAAACATTTATTTAATCCAATTAGTCATTTTATAAGATATCTATTTTGTATGTCTTAGTTCGAAAATGCTCGAGTCCTATGGTAGTAAACTTTTGATAAAGTATTGATTACATGTAACTAGTTTATCAACAGATTTTGCTCTGTTTTTTATCTAATGGGGCTTTAATGTTTCTTTTTCCAATCTCTTTGTCTGTATCTTGTCCATCCTACATGAAGATGATCACATGTTTTATATGATGTGCAATAAGTTTGATCTTCTGTGATGTGCATAAATACCTGCTTGATGTAGAATTTGATGATTTATTTGTGAATAAGTAACATGCTTAATTTGTTTAGAACTTTAAGTACTCAATTTTTTGTATTTAACATGTACCAGGAAGTTTCAGTTTAAGTGTTTTCACAGTAATAAATTAAAAAAAATGATCCTTGAACTTTGAAGTGATGTTTGGTTTCTCTGAATGAGAAATCTTTGATTTCTTTGTGATATAGATGTAAGTATCAAAGGAATACAGGTTTTAATCAGAAAATTTGGGCATGGTCATAGGTTGTACCACCAATTTTTGATTCTTTAGAAGCTTTACTGTATCAGCAATTTCTTTGTCAAAACTTTAGCCAATAAGAAGAGGTGATAGCCATATGTCTTAATCTTTTTTTAACTGGTGCCTTTTCAACTTATTGTAAAGTCCTTATAAAAGTTAAAACTAATAATTTATTGGCATAGAGCATTGTCAAGGAACTACATTCAACTCGAAAGCTAAAATATTTCAAACATACAAACAAGTTACAGCTGTTGTAGATGTTCTGATGTGATTCATATGGTATTCAGTTTTGATGTGTTACAAAAGTAATACTATAACAAAGTAATCTTTTTTGTTTTCTGTTAAATGTTATGTTTGTTGGTCTAAGGGAATAACAATAGTTTTGTAAGGATTTGCTGTTCATTGGTGAATACATTAATTTATATTTTATACATGTGTGTAGCAAATATTTCAAGTATTGTGGTTTTTCTATAAATTTTATTCAAATAGTGCAGCAGTTCAAGTGTTTGTTTTACTGAACGTTTACTTCTGCTGCAACGTCTTAGTTTTCATCATTCTTACCCAGTACAGTTTCAAAGAAATTAATAAACTAATTATTTTTTTTGCTTTTAAGTTTTTATTTTATATAACTAAAATTGATTTACAGTTTTAACATAAATTGAGATATATTTAATTGCAAGGTAACATTACAGAAACTAATGTTGAGTCAAATAGACCCAAAAATACTATGATAATTGAAGATTTACAAAAGTAATGTGTTATGTTTGTGTACCAGTGTAAGGCCCATTATAGTTCAAGTGTAAATAGAGCTCTCTTTACATGTTATGTATTTGTAGAAATGTTTAAAAACAATTGATTTTCAATGTGACATTTTTATAAACTTTGTTATATCTTCAGAAGACATGCAGAAGAAGACAAGAGATGGAATTAACCAAGAGGAAATCCAACCAGGAGGTAATGGAAGTAGCTACAATAAACAAATTCAAAATTGTTGTTAATTTCTAAATTATATCCAAGAAACTTGAGAAAGACCATTATTTTCTCTTAAGATTCAGGACATAATTTAGTGGTTTCAGTGTATGCTTGTTGACAGAAGATAGAACCAGTTTTTTGTTGTTGACAACTTTCTAATGCAAACAGAGGTCCACAAAATTTTAACTTATAATTCTCCACACTTATTAGACTGTTTTTAAAGACGAAAGGATCTTTTGTGCATGATGTATCCACTGTTGAAAAGTTTCTAAACATTTAACTTATTTCTTTTATTTAGGCATGAAAGTTTGGACAAATCCATTTGAAAAGAAAACAAAAAGCTGAAGTCATATAATTTTTCCACATTTTACACACCAGATATATGTGTACATGTCATACAGTTATTAAACTTCTCTGTAAATAGTTAAACTAGCTGTGGCTGAATCTTGATAATGAAATATTATTAACAGCAAATTTAGAATGTATTACAACCTGTGTACAAAAAATAAAAATAATATACTAGTTTCATAAATAAAAGTTCCTCTTTGTTATGTCAGACATTTATATTATTAAACACCATTGTTCAGTTTTTTATTAAATAGATTGTGATAGTTTTAGGATATAACACCATTGTTGGGTTTTTAATGAAATAGATTGTGATAATTTTAGGATATAACACCATTGTTGGGTTTTTTGTGAAATAGATTGTGATAGTTTTAGGATATAACACCATTGTTGGGTTTTTAATGAAATAGATTGTGATAGTTTTAGGATATAACACCATTGTTGGGTTTTTAATGAAATAGATTGTGATAGTTTTAGGATATAACACCATTGTTGGGTTTTTTGTGAAATAGATTGTGATACTTTTAGGATATAACACCATTGTTGGGTTTTTCGTGAAATAGATTGTGATAATTTTAGAATATAACACCATTGTTTGGTTTTTAATGAAATAGATTGTGATAGTTTTAGGATATAACACCATTGTTGGGTTTTTAATGAAATAGATTGTGATAGTTTTAGGATATAACATCACTGTTGGGTTTTTTGTGAAATAGATTGTGATAGTTTTAGGATATAACACCATTGTTGGGTTTTTCGTGAAATAGATTGTGATAGTTTTAGGATATAACACCATTGTTGGGTTTTTAATGAAATAGATTGTGATAGTTTTAGGATATAACACCATTGTTGGGTTTTTTGTGAAATAGATTGTGATAGTTTTAGGATATAACACCATTGTTGGGTTTTTAATGAAATAGATTGTGATAGTTTTAGGACATAACACCATTGTTGGGTTTTTCGTGAAATAGATTGTGATAGTTTTAGGATATAACACCATTGTTGGGTTTTTCGTGAAATAGATTGTGATAGTTTTAGGATATAACACCATTGTTGGGTTTTTCGTGAAATAGATTGTGATAGCTTTAGGATATAACACGATTGTTGGGTTTTTCGTGAAATAGATTGTGATAGTTTTAGGATATAACACCATTGTTGGGTTTTTCGGGAAATAGATTGTGATAGTTTTAGGATATAACATCATTGTTGGGTTTTTTGTGAAATAGATTGTGATAGTTTTAGGACATAACACCATTGTTGGGTTTTTAATGAAATAGATTGTGATAATTTTAGGATATAACACCATTGTTGGGTTTTTAATGAAATAGATTGTGATAGTTTTAGGATATAACACCATTGTTGGGTTTTTAATGAAATAGATTGTGATAGTTTTAGGATATAACACCATTGTTGGGTTTTTAATGAAATAGATTGTGATAGTTTTAGGATATAACACCATTGTTGGGTTTTTCGTGAAATAGATTGTGATAGTTTTAGAATATAACACCATTGTTGGGTTTTTCGTGAAATAGATTGTGATAGTTTTAGGACATAACACCATTGTTGGGTTTTTCGTGAAATAGATTGTGATAGTTTTAGGATATAACTTCAGTATCCAGTGCTATTGGTTTCCAAGTGTTTTGACTTTCAACAGTAAATAAACTTTCTAGTTAATGTGTGTTTTCTCTACACAACTATTCTTTCACATGTTATAACTATTTTGAAATATTTGTTGTCACCAAATCTAGGTATGTGAATGTGTGATTAAAGTTTATTACCATTTTTATGTAAGTACAAAATAACATTAGAAATTTAAGTTGGTTCTTAAGAGTTTAACAACAGTCAAGAACCTTTGTTGTGTCCCATTTTACCAAATAATACCATTGTTATTGGATTCAGTTTCTGAAAAATACATGTAACACATCCATTGTTTTCTAAGATAGCCCTTTTGTCATCATTATTTCTTGACACTTTATAGACTTGAGGACCACCCCAAGTAACTTTCTAAAAATAACCAAATTGACAGTGAATATTTCAGCCATGAAACTCTCTATCATCTAACTCTACTGCTAGAAGAGCCCAAGTATTTAATTACCAATGAAGATTCAATATTAATTTATCCAATGCATAGTGTGCTTCACTTGTGTCATACTGTGACATTGGACAGTTTCCTGTGCTGACATTAATAGATGTATCAAGTACAAACTATCAGAGCTGTATTATATTAACATACAAGTGGAATGTTTTATGTTACTTTTACATATCTGGCACCTTCTAATAGTAGGTTTCTCTTTTTACCTTTTAAAGTTTGTTCAGTAGGTTATAAGTCAGTTTAATTGTTGATTTTAAAATAATCTATGTTTGATATCAAGTGGTAGTAGGGCATTGTTACATTAGGGTTATCTCTTAATCTTTTATAAGCTTTCTGCTTCTGTGTTACAGATTAGTTACATAGTTTGGTTTAAATCCTCTCGAAAACAAACTAGTTACATAGTTTGGTTTAAATCCTCTCAAACACAAACTAGTTACATAGTTTGGTTTCAGTCCTCTCAAACACAAACTAGTTACATAGTTTGGTTTCAGTCCTCTCGAACACAAACTAGTTACATAGTTTGGTTTCAGTCCTCTCGAACACAAACTAGTTACTTGGTTTGGTTTCAGTCCTCTCGAACACAAACTAGTTACTTGGTTTGGTTTCAGTCCTCTCGAACACAAACTAGTTACTTGGTTTGGTTTCAGTCCTCTCGAACACAAACTAGTTACTTGGTTTGGTTTCAGTCCTCTCGAACACAAACTAGTTACTTGGTTTGGTTTCAGTCCTCTCGAACACAAACTAGTTACTTGGTTTGGTTTCAGTCCTCTCTAATACTTTGGTTCAGTTCTTGTATTCATTTATTGGACAAATATGTAAGATCCTTTAGTTGTATATGTCAATCAATAAGACGTTTAACAATGATGTACATTAAACATTTGATGTAATACATTACTGTTAAACATATGCTATTGGTCGAAATACTGCTATAGATACTTGTTTTTGAAAACTCCTAACAGACTAGATAAAGAATGTAGTGTTCAAGTATATAATACACCAAATGTAACAAGACTAATAACTCTAATGGTGATTTGGCAGCTAAGAAAAGATATTCACATCATAAAAAAACTGTTGTGGTAACAAGTGGTTTGTGCTAATAGTGTTCTAAACACTGCTGTGTTTGTTGTACAGTAAAAACACAAATAAACTTTGTAGAAGAACTGAATAAAGGCTTAGCCCTAATGTCTCATGGCAAGTGTAATTAGTTATTTGAATTGTTATGTTTCAGTCGGGTTCTGGGGTTGGAGAGACTACTACTTATTTGAGTAACGTGCAGGTATTTGATTCATGGTAACATATGGTGGTCATATTCAGAGTAAGTACTGACAACAGACACTGAGTGCATTTAAAGTAACAAGTGACCATTCTCCTTGCATTGAGTTCACAACACCTTTAATGATTCAACACGTCCTCAGTTCTTAGGTTTCTTGTTTGTAGAATTTTTGCTGCTTTTAAATTAATATTGGTAGCTGGTATGCATTTTATTATCAATAATTCGTTTAAAAGATTTGATGAAAAAGGGCTGTTCTTATACAGCTTCAAGATTACATTACTGTTTTGAGATACAATACTTTACATTGTTCTTACACAGCTTCAAGATTACATTACTGTTTTGAGATACAATACTTTACATTGTTCTTACACAGCTTCAAGATTACATTACTGTTTTGAGATACAATACTTTACATTGTTCTTACACAGCTTCAAGATTACATTACTGTTTTGAGATACAATACTTTACATTGTTCTTACACAGCTTCAAGATTACATTACTGTTTTGAGATACAATACTTTACATTGTTCTAAACAGCTTCAAGATTACATTACTGTTTTGAGATACAATACTTTACATTGTTCTTACACAGCTTCAAGATTACATTACTGTTTTGATATACAGTTCTTTACATTGTTCTTACACAGCTTCAAGATTACATTACTGTTTTGAGACACAATACTTTACATTGTTCTTACACAGCTTCAAGATTACATTACTGTTTTGAGATACAATACTTTACATTGTTCTTACACAGCTGCAAGATTACATTACTGTTTTGAGATACAATACTTTACATTGTTCTTATACAGCTTGAAGATTACATTACTGTTTTGAGATACAATACTTTACATTGTTCTTACACAGCTGCAAGATTACATTACTGTTTTGAGATACAATACTTTACATTGTTCTTACACAGCTTCAAGATTACTGTTTTTATATACAATACTTTACATATAAACAAAAGGTTGTATTTTTATTACTTACATAATGCCAACATAAGCTGAACTGTCAACACTTTACTATTTTAGTAGCAGAAACTTGTTCATATTGGATAATATCACCTTAAATCAGAGTTTAGGTGTTGTTTTATGTCATGAAATATATTCATTTATCCTCAGATGGAGTAGCAGTGTACATTATGGTTTAACCATTTAATAATTCAACATCTTAACCTTAAAACTTAATCTTGTAGTTTTTAGTTGCTATTTATCAACTGATTGTCACTTCGTCTTGTGAATCAAAACTATCATTAAATATAAAAACTTCAGAGCTGTTTATTACTGTTAATTATACAGTGAAACCTGTCTAAGACAGAAACTGCATGTGGTGGACACCTGTAAATATCAGCATTACCTTAAGATTTCTCTTATAAAACGCCCTCTATAGGGCAGAACCTGCGTAATGGGAACAGGAAAACTTATCTTACACCTGCCTCATCTATCAACAAATAGGGTTATAACCTGAGTAAGGCAGAAAAAATGTATTTGATTAAATATTAATAATTTCTTGTTTAATTAATAATTTGTTTAACTTTCAAATGTTTGTTTAGTCTTTCTACCTCCATGTACAACATAAGTTCTACAGCCACTAGATAATGGAATTATACAGTGTACAAAATTCAAATACAGAAAACTGATGCTTCAGCATATTATTACAAACATGGACTGTAAGAGAACATCTCAAATGACCATGAAAACTGACGTGTCACATGCAGTTGTATTTTTAAGTCATTCAATCAAATGCGTAATAAAGTGCTTTCAAAACTGTGGATTTATTCTTGATAATGGCAGAGATTTTGGTGAAGTTGTTTGTTATGACGATTCTAGTGAAGTACAAACTGAGGGAGAAGATTGATTCAGATGATTCTGTGAACGTGTAAAGTTTTGTGAACGTTGACAAGAATGTTTTAACAGAAACTGATGAAACTGATTTAAAATCTGTAATAGAATCGCAGTGTGAGAGATTCAAAAGCTGAACAAAATGGAAAAGATAGTGAGGAAATAGAAATTCCTACGTCATCGCAAGTGTTAAGTTATATTAACGCAATAAAATTGTATGCAAAAAATGAAGGAGGAAAATGTACTTCATGAAAAAGCCGTAGAATTGGCGTTCTCTTTTAACCGTATGAGAAAGACCATTATAAAAAAACGAAACAGTTGAAATTGTACACTTTCTTCAAGTAAATTTGATTAAGAGTTTGTGTACATATGTATATTTTGAATGTCTGTTTTTGTTCTTATCTAATAAATATAGCATAAACAATATAATAACTCTATTCACAGACGTCTTACTTCTCTTGAGTCAAGCAAGTATAACGTTCCGCTCAAAAATTATATATAATTAAGGAAATGCACGTTCACCATGTCCAAACTTGAAATTTCACTCAGTCTTGTGCAGTTCTGCCTCAGACAGGTTTTACTGTACTTTAGTACATTCATTGCTAGCCTTCCCTTATACTGAAGTAACACACATTTATATAGTAAGCTAATCGACATTACTTACTCCTGATTCGTTGGCTACTTTATTTAACTATTGAATTGTGGGACTTACCATCAAATTCAAACAACCCTCTAGCTAATAGTGTGTGTGTTTATTACCCTATCATCCTGGAAATTATAATAGAATTCTGTACCTTATGCTTCTGGGAAGTCTGGTGGAATTCTGTACCCTACATTTCTGGGAAATCTGGTGGAATTCTCGGGTAGAATAATGTTGCACCACAATTTTTTTTTCACAACATAAAACTTGAACTGGGTGAAGTTTGAGGTTCAACAAATTCTATCACAAAACGTTTGCACCAGGTTATTTCTACAGTTGATAATGTTTACAGTACACAAGGTTATTTCATCAGTTGATAATGTTTACTGTACACAAGGTTATTTCTACAATTGATAATGTTTACACAAGGTTATTTCATCAGTTGATAATGTTTACTGTACACAAGGTTATTTCTACAATTGATAATGTTTACACAAGGTTATTTCTACAATTGATAATGTTTACACAAGGTTATTTCTACTGTTGCTCATGTTTACTGTACACGATTATTTCATCAGTTGATAATGTTTACTGTACACAAGGTTATTTCTACACTTGATAATGTTTACTGTACACAAGGTTATTTCTACAGTTGATAATGTTTACTGTACACAAGGTTATTTCTACAGTTGATAATGTTTACTCTACACAAGATTATTTCATCAGTTGATAATGTTTACTCTACACAAGATTATTTCTACACTTTATAATGTTTACTGTACACAAGGTTATTTCTAAACTTGATAATGTTTACTGTACACAAGGTTATTTCTACAGTTGATAATGTTTACTGTACACAAGGTTATTTCTACAGTTGATAATGTTTACTGTACACAAGGTTATTTCTACAGTTGATAATGTTTACTCTACACAAGATTATTTCATCAGTTGATAATGTTTACTCTACACAAGATTATTTCTACACTTTATAATGTTTACTGTACACAAGGTTATTTCTACACTTTATAATGTTTACTGAACACAAGGTTATTTCTACACTTTATAATGTTTACTGTACACAAGGTTATTTCTACACTTTATAATGTTTACTGTACACAAGGTTATTTCTACACTTTATAATGTTTACTGTACACAAGGTTATTTCTACACTTTATAATGTTTACTGTACACAAGGTTATTTCTACACTTTATAATGTTTAATTTAAAATGTTGTAGGTTTATATTTTTGTGTAGAATAACATAAGTAAAATTATTATGAATTACTTGAGGAACACTAA
This sequence comes from Tachypleus tridentatus, assembly GCF_004210375.1. NCBI lineage: Eukaryota > Metazoa > Arthropoda > Merostomata > Xiphosura > Limulidae > Tachypleus > Tachypleus tridentatus. Next base: position 3,239,802 of record NC_134834.1, read on the forward strand.
ATGTTATTGAAATGTTTTATAAATACAATATTATGTGTTTGATATGTACTGGGATTGAATATTAGTTGTTTTCAAGACTGTATTGTGGACAAATATTCTGTGTAGTATGCTGAATATGACACTGGATTTTTGGAAACATTTAGGCTTAATAATTATTTAATTGAAGGTACAATTTGGAAATGCTAATGTATCCATAAGTTAACATGACTCAGTGCTTGTTTCCTTTCAGGATTGTTTAATTTAAACTTGAAAGCATATGGTTACCTTATAAACTGGTAAGTAACTGAATCAATCAGGCTACATCAAATCTCACACGTGACCATTTCTCATGTTTATGTTTAAAAGTACGGTAAACTTTGACATATGTTAGTATGGTTAATATGATGGTTGGATAATTATGTTTAGAATGTTAACGGACAACAAACGTCAGCTAAGCTATGTGGTCTTAACCTGGCTTGTAATAATAGATCAACTACTGTTATTTACATTACACAAACTTTATTTATTCATTAAAATGCATCTGGCTAGAGTTCTGTGCTTTCATAAGTTATATATCAATAACAACTAAACACTACAGTTGAATTTTGATTCTAAATTAATGGACCTTTTAACTGAATATAGCTATGAAAGTGTAACTGTGTATTCAAGCCAGAGAAATCACAATACAAACACGAACACACACGTTTACAAACACTTCAGTACACACATGAACACACACATGTTTACAAACACTTCAGTACACACATGAACACACACATGTTTACAAACATTACAAACACTTCAGTACAAACATGAACACACACGTTTACAAACACTACAAACACTTCAGTACAAACATGAGCACAAACACTTCAGTACACACATGAACACATGTTTACAAACACTACAAACACTTCAGTACACACATGAACACACGTTTACAAACACGAACACACACGTTTACAAACACTACAAACACTTCAGTACACACATGAACACACGTTTACAAACACGAACACACACGTTTACAAACACTACAAACACTTCAGTACACACATGAACACACGTGTTTACAAACACTTCAGTACACACATGAATGCACATATGTTTACAAACACTCCTACATAAAACTTTATCATTATTCCTGTGTCTTTATTTAACAGAATGGTAAACTTTGAATTGTCATTTCCTTCTAAGGTTAATATGTCATTCAGGATTTTGTTTTATTACTTTAATTAGTTGTGGTATTTAAATGTGACATTTTTTTCTGTGACTTTATATCCTTTCACTGTGTATTCAATGTAATAAAAACAATGCACAGATACCAGTGGATTTAAACACAAGAGGAACAGAAACTTATGTTCATTGTATTGATTAGATTCGTACCGTAGATCTCGTAAGTGGAAGTGTTGTTTAGATTCGTACCGTAGATCTCGTAAGTGGAAATGTTGGTTAGATTCGTACCGTAGATCTCGTAAGTGGAAGTGTTGTTTAGATTCGTACCGTGGATCTCCTAAGTGGAAGTGTTGTTTAGATTCGTACCGTAGATCTCGTAAGTGGAAGTGTTGTTTAGATTCGTACCGTGGATCTCCTAAGTGGAAGTGTTGTTTAGATTCGTACCGTGGATCTCGTAAGTGGAAGTGTTGTTTAGATTGCACTGCGGATCTCGTAAGTGGAAGTGTTGTTTAGATTCGCACCGCAGATCTCGTAAGTGGAAGTGTTGTTTAGATTCGTACCGTAGATCTCGTAAGTGGAAGTGTTGTTTAGATTCGTACCGTGGATCTCCTAAGTGGAAGTGTTGTTTAGATTCGTACTGTGGATCTCGTAAGTGGAAGTGTTGTTTAGATTCGTACCGTAGATCTCGTAAGTGGAAGTGTTGTTTAGATTCGTACCGTAGATCTCGTAAGTGGAAGTGTTGTTTAGATTCGTACCGTGGATCTCCTAAGTGGAAGTGTTGTTTAGATTCGTACCGTAGATCTCGTAAGTGGAAGGAAATTGAGAAAAGTGAATCTTTAGCATCAATTCTGGAGTCCAAACAAACAAAGTAAAATACAATCACCATAATAAGTTGCTAATCTTTTTATTAGCACAAACAACTTGTTGACAAACTAAATAAATTTGTAGCATAATTGCTAGTGAGAAAGATATGAAAAACAACTTGTAACAATTCATTTTCTTTGTAATGTAGAAATACTAGTTTCTACTCTATATGTGTGTAATGTTGAAACAAAACATCATTTGGCACATTACAAAGTCATGGCACAGACTAGAGTTGAGCATTATCAAAGAACTCAAGAGTGAGGTGCTAAATAATCAAAACAGCAAATACTCAGATATTTATACTCCTACAAGAACTTACAGTATTGTCTGTTATTAGCTGAATAACCATTCTGTAATGTTGTTAAAATCTCAACATGGTCCCTAAAGTTCTCTGGAAGTACCTGGTAAACAAATCTCATAGTTACATTAAACTGTATTAATATAAGTATATATTTTACACAGTTTTCTACCCGGAGGATGTAAACATTGATTAGTAGATATATATAACAGATTTATTCTTATGGGGTTTTCTTGTTTTGTTACTCACCAAAAGTTCTTTTCAAACAGTTTCAGAATTCTTTGAAAATATGAAATAATTTCTTTGAAACTTGTTTTTTTGAATATCTATTACTTTCAAAATATCAGATACTGAGTATCAGATACTATTGAGTTAGAGTGTATCCTAAACTCAGAATATGCAACAGGTTTTTGTCCATCATTTCAATGAGTTTAGGTGGAGAACTGCATGATTTCTTCTAAAAATGGAAAGGTTATTAGACCAGTTCACAATAAAAGAAGACATAAAGCTTGGAAGGTAAGACATTTTTCTTATTCTTCACACCCAAGGAATAAGACTTCAACAGCTACTTGTTACACGTAGTTTTCAGAGATGGATCTGGACCACACTGTAACAGTACTTTGACTGGGTATTCCTTCTGTATACATTTTCTTTCAAACTGATTTGCTGTTAGATTGACAACTGTTAAAGTAACCCTTTTCTTTTCTAAATGATCATTTCATCTGCTTCCTATGAGTTGATGTCACCATTCTTGTCCTTGAGGGACTTATCCGAGATGCTTTGATGTGCACTCTTTGAACTTCTGGTTCAGGTTTTTGAGTAAGTCCTGATTTTCCTTTTGCAGAAGATAGTGATGTAGCTTTCATAAAACTAAGCTGTTTTCCTTTCTGAGTGGTCGGATGTTTCCCTGAGACAACACCATTTCTGGTGATGAAAGGATTCTGCTTCATGACAGAATCATTTTGATGCACCACATTTTTCACATCAGCTGAATGACATACATTCATTTCTTTTGATGTACTGTTGAGAAGTTGTTTATTGGAACTACTTTGATTGTTTTCTTGAGAAGCAGCTTTGAGTGTGACTCTTGTTAAGGTTAAGGATCTTCTTGACAGGGAACACTCATTGTACTGGGAATTTGATCTATTCACTGAAGAATTGGATTGAGTTTTCCCAGATGACCACAATTCTCTTGAAGAGATTCCTAGGAGTTGTTTGTTTTCTATGTTCGGTGTGGCAGGAGTTGACTGGGATATATTATAATTGTCTGAAAGACCCCTTACTTTAGCCAGGTTTTTCATCATGTTGGTGGTGGTCAGTGTAATGGCAGTATTCTCTCTCATGAAATTTCTTTTGCTTCCTTCCTGGTTTCTGGTTCTAGTTTTCAGTAATGTTGATTCTACTACAAAATTATTTTTGGAACTTCTGAGACCAGTTCTTGAATTGGTTTTACAGTTTGACTCCTGGAATTGGACAGGAGGTCTTCTTTCTGAGACTGCTGGTGAATGATTTGCAGTTCTCTGAATTCTAGTTAAGTAACTACGGGTCGAACTTCTAGCAGAAAGTAAAATCTCTTTTTCATCCAGACTGCTCTCTGTTCTTGTTCGACTGTTTTTAGATTGCTGGAAAGTCTTTGAAGTTATTTTCACAGATTCCACGTGCTTCCCAATGTGGGACTTTCTTTCACCCATATTATTAGGAGTTCCAATTAATGATTGTTGTGTTGATTCATTTGGTAATGTTTTATATTCAAGCTGCGTGCATGTATTTCGTGGTTTCTCCAACAAACCATGAGGTACTATTTGTCTCAGATTCCTTGGTGAGTCAGTGTCTGGTGAGGAGGTATCTTGAGATAAGGTCTCACTCATAAGAGATTGTGTTTCTTCAAATCCTTCATCGTGGTCATGTTCTTCCAGGTTCTTTTTCTTAAACATTTGTGAAGAGTTAAGAGCTGAATGATCTCTTTTTGAATAGAAAGAAACTTTAGCCAGCAGTGGCTTTTCATTAAAACTTTGTTCACTTGAACACTTTTCATCAGACAACAAGTATTCAGTTTTTGATTGTAATGCATTGTCTGCTGATTTATTGACAGAGGTTTGAATCTCTATAACATTTGAATGAGGATGCACATCTACCTGATTCTTGTTATCTAGATTTTCACTTGGGATTACTAGAAATGATTTTGTGTTTTGGTGAAATGGTGAATTTGGGTTGATATTATTTGGTCTTCCTGTGGAGGTTTCCTCACTTAAGCTGTAAGTAAGTCCTGATAACATATCTCCAGGTAAAGAGTGCTGTTCTCCTGTTTCAGGATTCTTCTTAAAGTTTTCAGTAAGGGAACTCCAGCGTTTGGCTAGTCTGGCACGAAGTGAAATAGATTTCCTTTTACTATCTAAAGAAGCTGGTTCATCTTTTATTGGAGTTCTGTAATTGTTTTCTCTTGACTTGTTATCAAGTTCCTCAATGTTACAAGGTTTAGGTTTTAAATTACTGAAGTGATTCAACTGTTGGATTTCTAGCCTTGCCACACCTGTGTCTTTCATTTCTCGCTTAATAAAATCTTTCTCATTGCATTGTGATGTAACCAGTTGCAAACCTTTACCTGGATCATAACACCTCGTAGATTGCTTTACTTTGTCATTGCATTGTGATGTAACCAGTTGCAAACCTTTACCTGAATCATAACACCTCGTAGATTGCTTTACTTTATCATTGCATTGTGATGTAACCAGTTGTAAACCTTTACCTGAATCATAACACCTCGTAGATTGCTTTACTTTATCATTGCATTGTGATGTAACCAGTTGTAAACCTTTACCTGAATCATAACACCTCGTAGATTGCTTTACTTTATCATTGCATTGTGATGTAACCAGTTGTAAACCTTTACCTGAATCATAACACCTCGTAGATTGCTTTACTTTGTCATTGCATTGTGATGTAACCAGTTGCAAACCTTTACCTGAATCATAACACCTCGTAGATTGCTTTACTTTCTCATTGCATTGTGATGTAACCAGTTGCAAACCTTTACCTGAATCATAACACCTCGTAGATTGCTTTACTTTCTCATTGCATTGTGATGTAACCAGTTGCAAACCTTTACTTGAATCATAACACCTTGTAGATTGCTTTACTTTGTCATTGCATTGTGATGTAACCAGTTGTAAACCTTTACCTGGATCATAACACCTCGTAGATTGCTTTACTTTCTCATTGCATTGTGATGTAACCAGTTGTAAACCTTTACCTGAATCATAACACCTCGTAGATTGCTTTACTTTCTCATTGCATTGTGATGTAACCAGTTGTAAACCTTTACCTGGATCATAACACCTTGTAGATTGCTTTACTTTATCATTGCATTGTGATGTAACCAGTTGCAAACCTTTACCTGGATCATAACACCTTGTAGATTGCTTTACTTTATCATTGCATTGTGATGTAACCAGTTGTAAACCTTTACCTGGATCATAACACCTTGTAGATTGCTTTACTTTCTCATTTCCATTTTTCTCCTGATTTGGGCGAGTTCTTCTTGTGGTTTTTCGTATCAAAGAGAATCTATCAAAACTTCCTTCACCTTTCAATCCATCAAGTTCATCTTGTGGCAGTGAGCCTCTATTTTCAACTGTTTGTTCGTGATTTGATTCTAAAAACTGTGATCTTTGGGCTGCCTTGGCTTGTTTACCTACAGTTGACTTTACATCAGCACTGGCTTGTTTCTTAAATAGACTTCCCTCTTGAACTGTAAGGTAATGTTTAGAATTATAAATTATTTCAAAATCTTCTACAGATTTCACACCTTCAAATGGTGTGGATCTGATGAAAGATTCCATCATGCTTTTATAAAGCCTGGTTTTCTGGGGGGGAACTGGAATTTTCGAGACAGGTGGAATTACATTAGGTGATGTAAGGCTTTTCTCATTACCAAACTCCAGATTGGTAAAGGATGATGGTTTGATAAACTGTTTGCTTGAGGTAATGTTGTATTGTATGTATGGTTTGGGCAAGCTAACAGCTTCTCCATTAGCAACCTTCTGTTGAGTTTGACCATTTGGTGCAAGGTTTTGTATTTCACTGCTCCACTCTGTGGCACTCCCACATTTCACAGCTTCAGAGTCTTTCTTAGTAATGTTAGATGAATTAATTTCCTTGTTTCTGTCAAATACAGTTGAGGTGTTTGGTTGTGTTGAGATTTCTAACTTGGAATCCATAGTGGCATCTAAATTGGAGTGAGAAGATGTTATGATGCTTTTACTCAGTTTGGAATCAGCTGATGATTTTCTAACATACAACGTAAGAGTATCATTGTCCCAACTGTTGTCTTTACTTAAACTGCTCTTGAAACCATTCAGGGAGTTCATAGACTTTTGATTATGGCACCTATGATGGTCATCGTCTACTGACTCACAGCTGTAAGCCACTTTCATATTATTTTTTCTCCATCGAGATTTATTTTTTACTTGAACACCTTCTACAGTTTCCATAACTCTTTCTGTGTCTGTATTTGGCATTGCATTTTTAAGCTTTCTGGTATATATTTCAGAATCAGTCTTCGCTTCACGAAGAGTTCCTAGACTTGAAGATCTGCTACCTTCATCAGTCGTTCTTAGATCATAAAACAAAGTGTCCAACTCTCTTTCTTCTTGCTTTTGTTGTTTGTCACTTTCAAACAACATTTGGTCATCCAGCTTCATCACATTTTTCTCTTCTTTTTCATTTACTTGTAACCAGTCTTCAGTTTTCCTTGTCCACTGCTTTGGTTTCACTTCTGTGATGTCCTCTGAAACATCCATTGTTCTTTCCATGGTTTGAGAAATTAGGGATGTTGAACGTTCTCTTTCGTTAAAATCAACAGCTAATAAATTCCGACGTCGTCGTCTTCCAGGTATCCGAAGTAAAGATCTATCTAAAGATCCACCATCTACATTTCTCACAAATTTGCAGTTTTTGTCCTGTAGGTCAGATGTATGTTTCAAGTAGTCTATTAGTTCATCGTTCTGATCTTCAGAGGAGAGGTAGTTTCTCCTCCTCCGTAGACTTCCGGTAGGAGTGACATTAAATAATTCTCCATTGTTTACATTACTCTGTCCATTAATTATTGATGTAATAGAACCAATACGGTGCTGAATCACTCTTGGAGAACTCTTGTACTTTTCTTCTGCTGATAAGCTATTGCTTTGACTTTTGACTTCTGAGGAATGATCCAACTTTGTTTTTTCTACTTTGAATTGCTGACCAAACTCATTCTGTGAAACATTATTTTGGATATCCTGGAACATTATATGGTTATCACTTTCACTTCCAAACGTGGAACCACAACACTGATCAGTTGCTGCAAAGCAAAAAGAAATATCCCAATAATAGTGTTTATTCAAAGTATAAACACTTTCGAAAGACTAGGTTTATTTTTGAACAACAAAGGACCTGAACTTAAGTAGATTCGATTTACCTAAACTATTTATTAAACAGAAACACATAAAAATGATAATCAGTAAAGGAATTATAGTCTGAAAAATTCATGTTATCAAGGAAGATATCATCACTTTACGGTACAGTGTCATTAAAAGGAATACTCACTTTACCGTACAGTTTCATTAAAAGGAATACTCACTCTACTGTACAGTGTCATTAAAAGGAATACTCACTCTACTGTACAGTGTCATTAAAAGGAATACTCACTTTACAGTACAGTGTCATTAAAAGGAATATTCACTTTACGGTACAGTGTCATTAAAAGGAATACTCACTTTACCGTGCCGTGTCATTAAAGGGAATACTCACTTTATGGTACAGTGTCATTAAAGGAATACTCACTCTACTGTACAGTGTCATTAAAAGGAATACTCACTTTACAGTACAGTGTCATTAAAGGAATACTCACTCTACTGTACAGTGTCATTAAAGGAATACTCACTTTACAGTACAGTGTCATTAAAGGAATACTCACTCTACTGTACAGTGTCATTAAAGGAATATTCACTTTACGGTACAGTGTCATTAAAGGAATACTCACTTTACGCTACAGTGTCATTAAAGGAATACTCACTTTACGCTACAGTGTCATTAAAGGAATACTCACTTTACCGTGACAGTGTCATTAAAAGGAATACTCACTTTACGCTACAGTGTCATTAAAAGGAATACTCACTTTACGGTACAGTGTCATTAAAAGGAATACTCACTTTACGGTACAGTGTCATTAAAAGGAATACTCACTTTACGGTACAGTGTCATTAAAAGGAATACTCACTCTATGCTACAGTGTCATTAAAGGAATACTCACTTTACGGTACAGTGTCATTAAAAAGAATACTCACTCTACTGTACAGTGTATGAAATTTGTCTCCATACAAGAAATAGTTTTTCAAATGCTACATTTATAAATTAATCTGTATTTTACCTCCAGAACTTTGCCTCTTTGCAGCTATTTGCTCCTTCTGTTGTCTGCATCTCGCTTCTGCTTTCTTCTCCTGCAGGCAACGATGCTCATTCTCCTGTGTATGACAATGTAAAACTAAGGAGACAGTTTCTTTTAGTAAACTGTCCTATAGTTAGGGTTAATCAAGACAGTGTTCTTAATCCTCGAATTTTATCAAAATTTGTTAGTATTTCCAGCCATGTTTTAAGAAATCCTACTCTGATATTAAATAAAATTCATGGTGACTACTGAGGAACCAAGATAACAAAGAACATGTTTATTGTAAAGTTTGATGTCACTCCATTTAAACAAGTCAATCTAAATGACATAAATAAAGTGGAAATTGAAAAACATGACATGGAATAAATACAGATTATAATTATTTTATTTTTGTGCAAGTTACATGTTTTAACGTAAGAAACAATATATACATAGTTTTAAACAGGGATAATGTAATGTCTTCCTCAATGGTGCAATCACTGTCAAGTACACAAAAGCAGCAAACCTCATAAAGATATACCACAGTCAAATGTTAGTGTTATCTTCAAATCTTACTTTGAAATAAAAAAACAACTCATTTACTATACAGGTTCCCCACCCATGGTTTAAAATTTGGTTTTGATATTTGTGATGGGCAGATAACTCATTGTATAGTATGTGCTCAACAATAAGGACTGTATCCCTACTCCAATCATAGGTGGTACATCTGGTGCCAGCAATACCACCTACTCCACTTCAATCATAGGTTGTACATCTGGTGCCAGCAATGCTACCTATTCTAATTCAATCATAGGTTGCACATCTAATACTAGCAATGCTACCTATTCTAATTCAATCATAGGTTGCACATCTAATACCAGCAATGCTACCTACTCCAATTTAATCATAGGTTGCACATCTAATACTAGCAATGCTACCTATTCTAATTCAATCATAGGTTGCACATCTAATACCAGCAATGCTACCTACTCCAATTTAATCATAGGTTGCACATCTAATACTAGCAATGCTACCTATTCCAATTCAATCATGGGTTGCATATCTGGTGCCAGCAATGATACTGAAAGATGAAGAACTAGATGTTTCCTTGTGTATCTATACTATAAGATGTCATTGGGTATGAAAGTATGAATACAAATACTACCATTATCAAAGTTTACATGACTCTGATTATGCTATTATGTGATGTTAATTATAGTGCTTGCTTTCCATGTTTTTGTTGTTACTATAAAACACAAACAGAGAGAGTGAGCTACTTTCAGAAAAGTGTGTTTGAAATGGTATAAAAATATACCATTTGGCAAGGTTGAGGCTTATACCATAGTACAGTTGTTTGTATCCAGAAAACATTGATTTGGACTACAGCCTCTGTAACAACTTTCAGTAATTGTTGTTTGTAACGTGTTTCAGTTTATGTAAATTAAACTGTTAGACCTTCATGTGGGAGAAATACTGATAAACTTATTGCTACTTTCAGTAAGTGTGGAAGAAGTAGTGATATACATATTTGTAGTTTTAAAGAAACTGTCACGTATACAAGACTATACGAGTTTAATGTGTACATTGTAATTTAAACAGTAATATATATATTCTGTTTTACATAAAATCTAAACATTTCAAAGTATGCTAAATACTTTTATGTCACAGTTCTCACACTATAGAAGAGTGAGGTATTTTTTCACGTCATAGTTCTCACACTCGAGAAGAGTGAAGGGTTTTATGTCACAGTTCTCACACTGTAGAAGAGTGAGGGGTTTTTATGTCACAGTTCTCACACTGTAGAAGAGTGAGGGGTTTTTATGTCACAGTTCTCACACTCGAGAAGAGTGAGGGGTTTTTATGTCACAGTTCTCACACCATAGAAGAGTGAGGGGTTTTCATGTCACAGTTCTCGCACTATAGAAGAGTGAGGGGTTTTTATGTCACAGTTCTCGCACTATAGAAGAGTGAGGGGTTTTTATGTCACAGTTCTCGCACTATAGAAGAGTGAGGGGTTTTTATGTCACAGTTCTCGCACTATAGAAGAGTGAGGGGTTTTCATGTCACAGTTCTCACACTATAGAAGAGTGAGGGGTTTTCATGTCACAGTTCTCACACTGTAGAAGAGAGAAGGGATTTTTATGTCACAGTTCTCACACTATAGAAGAGTGAGGGGTTTTCATGTCACAGTTCTCACACTATAGAAGAGTGAAGGGTTTTTATGTCACAGTTCTCACACTCGAGAAGAGTGAGGGGTTTTCATGTCACAGTTCTCACACTCGAGAAGAGTGAGGGGTTTTCATGTCACAGTTCTCACACTCGAGAAGAGTGAGGGGTTTTCATGTCACAGTTCTCACACTCGAGAAGAGTGAGGGGTTTTCATGTCACAGTTCTCACACTCGAGAAGAGTGAGGGTTTTCATGTCACAGTTCTCATACTCGAGAAGAGTGAGGGGTTTTCATGTCACAGTTCTCACACTCGAGAAGAGTGAGGGGTTTTCATGTCACAGTTCTCACACTCGAGAAGAGTGAGGGGTTTTCATGTCACAGTTCTCACACTCGAGAAGAGTGAAGGGGTTTTTATGTCACAGTTCTCACACTATAGAAGAGTGAAGGGTTTTTATGTCAGTTCTCACACTCGAGAAGAGTGAGGGGTTTTCATGTCACAGTTCTCACACTCGAAAAGAGTGAGGGGTTTTTATGTCACAGTTCTCACACTCGAGAAGAGTGAGGGGTTTTTATGTCACAGTTCTCACACTCGAGAAGAGTGAGGGGTTTTCATGTCACAGTTCTCACACTCGAGAAGAGTGAGGGGTTTTCATGTCACAGTTCTCACACTCGAGAAGAGTGAATGGTTTTCATGTCACAGTTCTCACACTCGAGAAGAGTGAATGGTTTTTATGTCACAGTTCTCACACTATAGAAGAGTGAGGGGTTTTCATGTCACAGTTCTCACACTGTAGAAGAGTGAGGGGTTTTTATGTCACAGTTCTCACACTCCAGAAGAGTGAGGGGTTTTTATGTCACAGTTCTCACACTCCAGAAGAGTGAAGGGTTTTATGTCACAGTTCTCACACTACAGAAGAGTGAAGGGTTTTATGTCACAATTCTCACACAATAGAAGAGTGAAGGGTTTGTATGTCACAGTTCTCACACTACAGAAGAGTGAAGGGTTTGTATGTCACAGTTCTCACACTACAGAAGAGTGAAGGGTTTGTATGTCACAGTTCTCACACTACAGAAGAGTGAAGGGTTTTTATGTCACAGTTCTCACACTCGAGAAGAGTAAAGGGGTTTTTATGTCACAGTTCTCACACTATAGAAGAGTGAGGGGTTTTTATGTCACAGTTCTCACACTGTAGAAGAGTGAGGGGTTTTTGTCACAGTTCTCACACTTGAGAAGAGTGAAGGGGTTTTTATGTCACAGTTCTCACACAATAGAAGAGTGAAGGGTTTGTATGTCACAGTTCTCACACTACAGAAGAGTGAAGGGTTTGTATGTCACAGTTCTCACACTACAGAAGAGTGAAGGGTTTGTATGTCACAGTTCTCACACTACAGAAGAGTGAAGGGTTTTTAAGTCACAGTTCTCACACTCGAGAAGAGTGAAGGGGTTTTTACGTCACAGTTCTCACACTCGAGAAGAGTGAGGGTTTTTTTCACGTCGTAGTTCTCACACTCGAGAAGAGTGAGGGGTTTTTTCACGTCGTAGTTCTCACACTCGAGAAGAGTGAGGGGTTTTCACGTCGTAGTTCTCACACTCTCGAGAAGAGTGAGGGGGTTTTCACGTCGTAGTTCTCACACTCGAGAAGAGTGAGGGGTTTTCATGTCACAGTTCTCACACTCGAGAAGAGTGAAGGGGTTTTTATGTCACAGTTCTCACACTATAGAAGAGTGAATGGTTTTTATGTCACAGTTCTCACACTATAGAAGAGTGAATGGTTTTTATGTCACAGTTCTCACACTACAGAAGAGTGAAGGGTTTTATGTCACAGTTCTCATACTATAGAAGAGTGAAGGGTTTTTATGTCACAGTTCTCACACTCGAGAAGAGTGAGGGATTTTCATGTCACAGTTCTCACACTGTAGAAGAGTGAGGGGTTTTCATGTCACAGTTCTCACACTGTAGAAGAGTGAAGGGTTTTATGTCACAGTTCTCACACTGTAGAAGAGTGAGGGGTTTTCATGTCACAGTTCTCACACTGTAGAAGAGTGAGGGGTTTTCATGTCACAGTTCTCACACTGTAGAAGAGTGAGGGGTTTTCATGTCACAGTTCTCACACTGTAGAAGAGTGAGGGGTTTTCATGTCACAGTTCTCACACTGTAGAAGAGTGAGGGGTTTTCATGTCACAGTTCTCACACTGTAGAAGAGTGAAGGGTTTTATGTCACAGTTCTCACACTCCAGAAGAGTGAAGGGTTTTATGTCACAGTTCTCACACTACAGAAGAGTGAAGGGTTTTATGTCACAGTTCTCACACTACAGAAGAGTGAAGGGTTTTTATGTCACAGTTCTCACACTACAGAAGAGTGAAGGGTTTTATGTCACAATTCTCACACAATAGAAGAGTGAGGGGTTTTTATGTCACAGTTCTCACACTATAGAAGAGTGAGGGGTTTTTATGTCACAGTTCTCACACTGTAGAAGAGTGAGGGGTTTTTATGTCACAGTTCTCACACTATAGAAGAGTGAGGGGTTTTCATGTCACAGTTCTCGCACTATAGAAGAGTGAGGGGTTTTTTCATGTCGTAGTTCTCACACTCGAGAAGAGTGAGGGGTTTTTTCACGTCGTAGTTCTCACACTCGAGAAGAGTGAGGGGTTTTTTCACGTCGTAGTTCTCACACTCGAGAAGAGTGAGGGGTTTTTTTCACGTCGTAGTTCTCACACTCGAGAAGAGTGAGGGGTTTTCATGTCACAGTTCTCACACTCGAGAAGAGTGAGGGGTTTTCATGTCACAGTTCTCACACTCGAGAAGAGTGAGGGGTTTTCATGTCACAGTTCTCACACTACAGAAGAGTGAAGGGTTTTATGTCACAGTTCTCACACTACAGAAGAGTGAAGGGTTTTATGTCACAGTTCTCACACTGTAGAAGAGTGAAGGGGTTTTTATGTCACAGTTCTCACACTGTAGAAGAGTGAAGGGGTTTTTATGTCACAGTTCTCACACTATAGAAGAGTGAGGGGTTTTTATGTCACAGTTCTCACACTGTAGAAGAGTGAGGGGTTTTTATGTCACAGTTCTCACACTATAGAAGAGTGAGGGGTTTTCATGTCACAGTTCTCACACTGTAGAAGAGTGAAGAGGATTTTATGTCACAGTTCTCACACTGTAGAAGAGTAAAGAGGATTTTATGTCACAGTTCTCACACTGTAGAAGAGTGAGGGGTTTTTATGTCACAGTTCTCACACTATAGAAGAGTGAAGGGTTTTTATGTCAGTTCTCACACTCGAGAAGAGTGAGGGGTTTTCATGTCACAGTTCTCACACTCGAAAAGAGTGAGGGGTTTTTATGTCACAGTTCTCACACTCGAGAAGAGTGAGGGGTTTTTATGTCACAGTTCTCACACTCGAGAAGAGTGAGGGGTTTTCATGTCACAGTTCTCACACTCGAGAAGAGTGAGGGGTTTTCATGTCACAGTTCTCACACTGTAGAAGAGTGAGGGGTTTTTATGTCACAGTTCTCACACTCCAGAAGAGTGAGGGGTTTTTATGTCACAGTTCTCACACTCCAGAAGAGTGAAGGGTTTTATGTCACAGTTCTCACACTACAGAAGAGTGAAGGGTTTTATGTCACAATTCTCACACAATAGAAGAGTGAAGGGTTTGTATGTCACAGTTCTCACACTACAGAAGAGTGAAGGGTTTGTATGTCACAGTTCTCACACTACAGAAGAGTGAAGGGTTTGTATGTCACAGTTCTCACACTACAGAAGAGTGAAGGGTTTTTATGTCACAGTTCTCACACTCGAGAAGAGTAAAGGGGTTTTTATGTCACAGTTCTCACACTATAGAAGAGTGAGGGGTTTTTATGTCACAGTTCTCACACTGTAGAAGAGTGAGGGGTTTTGTCACAGTTCTCACACTTGAGAAGAGTGAAGGGGTTTTTATGTCACAGTTCTCACACAATAGAAGAGTGAAGGGTTTGTATGTCACAGTTCTCACACTACAGAAGAGTGAAGGGTTTGTATGTCACAGTTCTCACACTACAGAAGAGTGAAGGGTTTGTATGTCACAGTTCTCACACTACAGAAGAGTGAAGGGTTTTTAAGTCACAGTTCTCACACTCGAGAAGAGTGAAGGGGTTTTACGTCACAGTTCTCACACTCGAGAAGAGTGAGGGTTTTCACGTCAGAGTTCTCACACTCGAGAAGAGTGAGGGTTTTTTCACGTCGTAGTTCTCACACTCGAGAAGAGTGAGGGGTTTTCACGTCGTAGTTCTCACACTCGAGAAGAGTGAGGGGGTTTTTCACGTCGTGGTTCTCACACTCGAGAAGAGTGAGGGGTTTTCATGTCACAGTTCTCACACTCGAGAAGAGTGAAGGGGTTTTTATGTCACAGTTCTCACACTATAGAAGAGTGAATGGTTTTTATGTCACAGTTCTCACACTATAGAAGAGTGAATGGTTTTTATGTCACAGTTCTCACACTACAGAAGAGTGAAGGGTTTTATGTCACAGTTCTCATACTATAGAAGAGTGAAGGGTTTTATGTCACAGTTCTCACACTCGAGAAGAGTGAGGGATTTTCATGTCACAGTTCTCACACTGTAGAAGAGTGAGGGGTTTTCATGTCACAGTTCTCACACTGTAGAAGAGTGAAGGGTTTTATGTCACAGTTCTCACACTGTAGAAGAGTGAGGGGTTTTCATGTCACAGTTCTCACACTGTAGAAGAGTGAGGGGTTTTCATGTCACAGTTCTCACACTGTAGAAGAGTGAGGGGTTTTCATGTCACAGTTCTCACACTGTAGAAGAGTGAGGGGTTTTCATGTCACAGTTCTCACACTGTAGAAGAGTGAGGGGTTTTCATGTCACAGTTCTCACACTGTAGAAGAGTGAAGGGTTTTATGTCACAGTTCTCACACTCCAGAAGAGTGAAGGGTTTTATGTCACAGTTCTCACACTACAGAAGAGTGAAGGGTTTTATGTCACAGTTCTCACACTACAGAAGAGTGAAGGGTTTTTATGTCACAGTTCTCACACTACAGAAGAGTGAAGGGTTTTATGTCACAATTCTCACACAATAGAAGAGTGAGGGGTTTGTATGTCACAGTTCTCACACTGTAGAAGAGTGAGGGGTTTGTATGTCACAGTTCTCACACTGTAGAAGAGTGAGGGGTTTTTATGTCACAGTTCTCACACTCGAGAAGAGTGAAGGGGTTTTTATGTCACAGTTCTCACCCTATAGAAGAGTGAAAGGTTTTATGTCACAGTTCTCACCCTATAGAAGAGTGAAAGGTTTTATGTCACAGTTCTCACACTATAGAAGAGTGAAGGGTTTTTATGTCACAGTTCTCACACTCGAGACAGGTGAGGGGTTTTTTCACGTCGTAGTTCTCACACTCGAGAAGAGTGAGGGGTTTTTTCACGTCGTAGTTCTCACACTCGAGAAGAGTGAGGGGTTTTTCACGTCGTAGTTCTCACACTCGAGAAGAGTGAGGGGTTTTTTTCACGTCGTAGTTCTCACACTCGAGAAGAGTGAGGGGTTTTCATGTCACAGTTCTCACACTCGAGAAGAGTGAGGGGTTTTCATGTCACAGTTCTCACACTCGAGAAGAGTGAGGGGTTTTCATGTCACAGTTCTCACACTACAGAAGAGTGAAGGGTTTTATGTCACAGTTCTCACACTACAGAAGAGTGAAGGGTTTTATGTCACAGTTCTCACACTGTAGAAGAGTGAAGGGGTTTTTATGTCACAGTTCTCACACTGTAGAAGAGTGAAGGGGTTTTTATGTCACAGTTCTCACACTATAGAAGAGTGAGGGTTTTATGTCACAGTTCTCACACTGTAGAAGAGTGAGGGTTTTATGTCACAGTTCTCACACTATAGAAGAGTGAGGGGTTTTCATGTCACAGTTCTCACACTGTAGAAGAGTGAAGAGGATTTTATGTCACAGTTCTCACACTGTAGAAGAGTAAAGAGGATTTTATGTCACAGTTCTCACACTGTAGAAGAGTGAGGGGTTTTTATGTCACAGTTCTCACACTGTATAAGAGTGAGGGGTTTTTATGTCACAGTTCTCACACTACAGAAGAGTGAGGGGTTTTATGACATTAAAATTTGATTTATTAATTTATTAGCTTTGTTTTCATATCATGTTTATTCATATTCAATAATAATAAAGTACTTTTAATTACGTTTTTGGTCTGGTAAGAAGGTTTACTGACAGAAATGTGTCAGAAGTCACCCAAGTTTATCAACACATACTGTATTTCTGTATTTTATATGAAGACTGTTCTGTGTTACTTGAGTTCTATTGCATTTCGATACATTATATGAAGACTGTTCCATGTTACTTGAGTTCTACTGTATTTCTGAGCTACACTGTTATACATATATTTACTTAAGTTCATACCAAAGAGAAGTATGCGGCACTGCTGCCATGCTAATACCAACAAGTATTTTACTAGTTTCAACACTTCAGTTATGTAAACCACTGAAGGTAAATAGTGTTGGATATTTCTGATCCTGTACTCATTCAGTAATATATAAAACAAAATTATGGACAATTTATCACATCTTTCTTAATTCTTTATCAATTGTTTTTATGTTTTGTTTTTTTAATACACATCTTACTTGTTAAAATGTACAGTGGAGTACAATAATGTAAACAACTTGATGACACTAACACTTAAGTACAGTACACTGACACTTCAGTACAATAACGTAAACAACTTGATGACAGTACACTGACACTTAATGACAACTGTTATTTTCTGTTCATCTCGACTGTTATATCACTCTTCCAATTTTGAGTGGACAGGAATTATATATCTGTAAAACCAAAGAAGGAATAATACAAAAGGCTGGTATTTTGTTCTTCAAACAAATTGTTGCAACAGTAATTTGAATCTTGGGTAACAAGCAAAGAAGGACTGAGTGAATCTGGATGACGAACCCTAGAAAGAAGGGGTTGAGGTAGGGTTAATCCCACTTTTACTGAGTTTACCGTTTCAATAATGTTAGAACAGGAACACTTATCAAAATATGTCTTGATATTCCTGCAGTAGTAACAGTAGGACATTGAAACTGGTGGATACTCAGTAAAAAGGTAAATAAATTCTGAGGATGAGCTTTTTCGATAGATAAGTTTCCTTATCAAAAGTGAATGTATTATCTTTCAGGGAAGTATTATGGTACAAAGAAATATATAATATTGCTACCTTACCTCAATTGCTGTTTTGAATTTGTGGCAAAATTTTTGAAAAACCTTGAAACATTCCTCAAGTTTAAAAGTTGTTCTGTCTTCACATAAAAAATCTGCTAAATCTTCGCGGACAATTTCAAGAAAGTCAATATCATTCAGGACATCCGTAAGATGTTCTTCTGCAATCTACAATAAAACTGAAGGTTACAATGTCACATTCACTTCAAAATAAAAATGGAAAAATTCTAATCATGAAGATGATAGCTCATAAGTTACTTTAATAAACCACAGGAACAGATCAAAGTGTTACATAGGTCCATGACATAACACACTAAAGACAGCTATTATTAATTCAGTTTCTGATATCCACAGGAACATGATTATAAAAGGCTAAAGTTAGATATGTTGGTTTAGTTTATGACAGCCACAGGAACAGGTCAAACCGCTTGAATGGTTGAGAAGATATGAAAAGCTAAGATTAGCTATTTTGATTTAATCTAACAGCAGATCAAATTGCTTGGCAGGTTCATGATATATGAAATGCTAAGTTTATCCACATTTATATAGTTTCTGTTGACTGCACATCACACTGTTAGACAAGTCCAGGATAAGAAAAGCTAATGCTATCCATTTTTATTTTTTTCTGGAACCCACATATCAAATATTTAAAGATTTCTTGGATACATCAAGCTCTGCTCATTTCTTTCTTCAAACAAAACACAAACATTATGTTGGTTCAAAATCTGTATGAAATAGATTCAAACCTTTAAAAATGGCTCCATTTGTTCTTGTATCTGAGAGTCAGCATTCATAACCTGTGTAGAAACTATGGTGACCTTGTCTCTGAGGTTGGTGACCTCCACCTTCATATTATCAATGGATACCCTAAAAATAAACAGACTGTATGGAATGAACAATACTGATGTGTTAAATATCCTGTATATCTCAATCTGAAAAATACTTAATGGACATACGTAATAGTTTCTGTTTGTTTTTCTAACCATAACAGTACTAAAGGGTGTATTTAATAACCTCACCTTACCATGATAACCATAACAGTACCAAACGGCGTATTTAATAACCTCACCTTATCATAACAGTACTAAAGGAGTGTATTTAATAACCTCACCTCACCATAACAGTACTAAAGGAGTGTATTTAATAACCTCACCTCACCATAACAGTACTAAAGGAGTGTATTTAATAACCTCACCTCACCATAACAGTACTAAAGGAGTGTATTTAATAACTTCACCTCACCATACCAGTACTGAAGGAGTGTATTTAATAACCTCACCTCACCATAACAGTACTGAAGGAGTGCATTTAATAACCTCACCTCACCATAACAGTACTGAAGGAGTGCATTTAATAACCTCACCTCACCATAACAGTACTGAAGGAGTGCATTTAATAACCTCACCTCACCATAACAGTACTGAAGGAGTGCATTTAATAACCTCACCTCACCATAACAGTACTGAAGGAGTGCATTTAATAACCTCACCTCACCATAACAGTACTGAAGGAGTGCATTTAATAACCTCACCTCACCATAACAGTACTGAAGGAGTGCATTTAATAACCTCACCTCACCATAACAGTACTGAATGAGTGTATTTAATAACCTCACCTCACCATAACAGTACTGAAGTTACATATTTACTTCAACCTCTTCAATACCTGTACCTCATGTTGTGATATTACATTCTTTATCAGACAATTCTTTAGGGCACATGTCTCCCTTTTATTCAAAAGTTACATTCTAAAGACATCTTGGAGGAAACATCCACTCCAAAACAGACTATTCAAAGGCCACTGAAGATATATCCATTCAGGTTAGTGGGTTGTGATTTCCTTTCGCAGTGGGCCATGCATTTTCAGAAGAGATGGTCTGCCATTTTTTATTTTGGCTGAGGAAGTTAGATACTTGCAATTGGAAGTACCATCTACTATTTGAACCAGCTTTCCATTTCCATTAATATGAATGATTCAAAATCAGGTGATTTTTTTGGGCTCTGCGATGATTTGTTGTGATTCGGTGGTTGCACACAGGATCCCTCTACAGTTTCTGTGTTCACTAGCAAACTGTACACCCTTTCTCTCTTGCCCTGGATCATGTACAAGGTAATACAATACATGATACTATTTATACTGATTCATTTACCTCTCTACTGGCCCTGGAATCACTTAATATTAGTTCTCACCACATTCAAAACCAACTGACCCATTTCACTTTATCATCTACTCCTATCCAGTTTTACTGATACCAGGCCACGTCAATATTCGCTTGAACGAACTCGCTGATACCACATCTGAATCTGTCCGTTCTGTCGCTGTCATTGCCGTGCCTGTTCCACACATGGACTTCAGTCCTGTGTTCAACGCTCGGCTCTGTGCCAGTTGACAGTCAACTTGGAATGAGCAAAGTGATAACAAAGTTTTCCAGATAAAACCCTCTACTGGACTTTGGCCATCTTGTTTTCATAAGGATCGGAGAGAAAGTTGTCCCTAACTAAACTACGCATTGGTCACAGTTCTTAACTGATTGTTTTGTTTTATCTGGGACTGATGCACCAATGTGTGGTCTGTGTGACACTCAGGTCATGATAAGCCACATTTTACTGTCATGCCGTTGTTACGACCGTAAGCGATGGTACCATGTTAAAAATGTTTTTTACTATGGATACCCTGACGTTGGACAGTGTCATTGCCGATGGTGGCACTGTCCATTTTACAAATGTTTTTAATTTTAAATTCTGTTTTAAGTTTGATCTGACATTGAGCCACTATTATTAAAACATAATTTCCTTTACACTTTATAATAGTTTTACTGTTAATTTTAACAGTTTTTTTAATGGTTGTTCAGTGCAACTAGCTAAGTTGCTTTGCACCATAAAACTCCAAACAACAACAACTTACTTAGTAGCTTCTTCCAGACTTGGTAGTTCCTCAGAAAACTTTACCAAAGTGGGGTCTTTCTTCTCTACTTGCTGAAAAAAACGTATGAGCAGAAGGATAAATCCCAGGTTCTAACTGATCAAATACCAGAGTAAATTGAGCGTAAGAGAAAAATCACCTATTGTCTTTATAAGACAGTAACATAACTGATACTTATTACTCTGTAATGAAATGTTATGCTAGAAAGGTACATATATTTCATTATTTCCTGTTGTTTGAAAATAATCAGTAAATATGTTATTGTAACCAAATCTATTTTATTTATATGCAAAAACGGCTCGTTTGGGCTGAGAAAACACTTTACATAGAAGAGCGAACAACGTTTCGACCTTCTTCGGTCATCGTCAGACCGAAGAAGGTCGAAACGTTGTTCGCTCTTCTATGTAAAGTGTTTTCAGCCCAAACGAGCCGTTTTATATAAATTTCTCAACAAGTGGGTTTCTCGTCATCACAAATCTATTTTATGATAACACTGACTAGAGATGGCGCTAAAATCATAAATTGATAATTTCAGACTACGCAGATAAGAATTACAGTTTAGGATAATATATGTAAAAGATAACGAAATAAAATAAAACATGATATAAATGAGGTAATTGTAAAGTATAATATTTCACTAAATCGTGAGTCAATCGTGCATAAACTAACATATTTGTTGGCAACTTGAAGTAAGAGAAAATATCAGGTCATCCCATAAATAGTGTCCGAAAATTTAATACAGAAAGTGCCTCATTATTTCTGTCTTTATAGAAGTATTTAATTACTAAAATATGTAGCGGACGTGTGTAAAAATGTTCAGACAAATAAAAGAAACTAACCCAACTCCACTTTTTCAGATCATTAATCAAATAAACCCTTATGAAGATGGATGTGTCTGTGGAGCACATTAGACATATAATGTTTTATGAGTTTAAAAAAGGTAATAGTGCAATAGATACTACACGAAACCTTCAAGATGTTTATGGTTCAGAGTCTCTATGAAAGAAAATGTCGAAGGTGGTTTCAGTAATTCAGATCAGGTGACTACAGCTTAAGTGATGGGCCACGTTCAGGTTGTCCTGTTGAGTTTAATGATGACTTGCTGTTTGCTACACTTGATGAAGATTGTACTGTAACAGTTGAAGAACTAGTACAGAAGCTTAATTAAACTTATTAAACAGTTCACTGTCATCTGCAACAGCTTAGGAAGGTGTCAAAACTTGGAAAATGGGTCCCACATGATTTGACAGAAGCCAACCTTAGAGAAAGAGTGGACATTTGCACTTTTCTTCACTCTCGTGAACATAACTCACCTTTTTTGGACATGTTAGTGACTGGAGATGAAAAATGTATATTACAGAAATGTTAAGTGACGCAGACAATACTTCAGTGTAGGTAAATTGGCTAAGTCACAGCCCAAAATGGACCTCCACCCTAGGAAAGTTTTGTTAAGCGTTTGGTGTGATATTGTTGGTGTGATCCACTTTGAGTTGCTGCCACTCAGTGTAAGGATTACATCAGACTTTTATTGTCAGCAGTTACAGTGCTTGAATGTTGCACTGAAAGAAAAGAGGCCTGCTTTGATCAATCATAAAGGCGTTACGTTACACCAGGATTATGCACGGTCCCATACAGCAAGGATCACATCTGTAAAGATTGAAGAGCTAGACTGGGAAAACTCCCACATCTTCATTATTTTCCAAACCTTGTCCCATCTGATTATCATCTATTCTGAAGTTTGCAGAACTATCTTGATGGTAAACAGCTTGTAACACATGAAGATGTCAAAACTACCATCTCTACATTTTTTTCATCCAAACCATAATTTTATAGAAGTGACATTCAGAAGCTTGTGAATCATTGACAGGAAGTATAGCAATGGAACATACATTATTGATTAAATAACATTAAAAGTGTTTGAAATCCTTTCTCTTTTTCTAAACCTAAAATCGGACGTTATTAAAGGGATGACCTGATACGTTATACTGGTTTATCATAAATACTAAACAAATTGCGGGTTGGATACAATATTAAACAAGTTGCGGGTTGGATCTCTGGCACTGTCTCGTGGTTAGGGTACTGTGGTTCGCGAAGTTGAATTCCATTGCTAAAAATGCCCTTTCAGCCTAGCGGCGTTATAATGTAGAAGTAAATCCCACTTTTTGCTGATACATAGTATCCCAAGAGTTTTCGATGGATTATGTTGGCTGCCATCACTCCAGTGTAGCCCCCAAAAGCGGCACAGCGACATGTCTGAGGACTTACAACGCTTGAAACCGAGTTTCGATACCTGTAGTTGGCAAAGCGCAGAGCCCATTGAGTGGATTAGCGCTTAATTACAAACGAAATCTCTAGTGTGCCACTTCTAAACTAGAAACGGTTATGGCAGATATCTCTCGAGTGCCCTCACTGGTTCAGCGGGAAATCTGAAGGCACATAGGGCACAACATAGATAGTCCATTGTTTAGCTTTGTAATCGACAGTGAAACAAATAAAACCTTTATAGTAGCGAAGTTAAAACTTTCTTTAGAAATTCATTGTGATTGTATCTATGATGGTTATGCTAATATTATCTGTTGCAGTTGTAAGTGAGATTAGGGTAAACACGACATTCTCTCATTACATCCTCAGTAGATTAGTGTTTAATTAAAATAGGTCTTCTAAATGTAAATAACTTTGAAAACGGAAACAAAGGACTTTATCCCAAATTTTCACAACAACAGGAGAAAGAAGTTTCAAAATTCGAAACAAATGATTTTCTCTTTAAGAAATAAACTGGTGACCCCAAACGTTGTACTCATCAAAAATTTTTATATCATTAAAAGAAAATCTTTGTGGTTTCCATTGTGTGGTAGTTATCGTGACGATAAAACAATTACTGTACAATCTACTCCTGATATTATGGTTAAGTATTCATTTAAAGGGGGAGGGGGTAAATCCTCCTGAAGAACTGGAATCCACACACTTTGAAGCATTATTTAAAAATCAAGGGGTTTTCATGAACAATATTATAACAAAAATCACACGTTAATATTATAATATAAATTTCTGTATCTTGAATTAGGTACCTTTAATTTTTGATAGGTCCACATTAGATCATAGGCCTAATTCTTCAAACAGATACCGCTATACTTACATTACATACCCAAAGTATGTAGACACCCGACCATCACCTCCATATGTTCTTGTTGAACATCTCATTCCAGAATCATGGACATTAATATGGAGTTGGCCCCCCTTTGCTGCTACAACAGCCACCACTCTTCTGGGAAGGCTTTTCACTAGATTTTGGAACATGGCTGGGGGATTCGCTCTTATTCAGCCATAAGAGCGTCAGTGAGGTCGGGCACTGATGTCGGGCGAGAAGGCCTGACTCGCAGTCAGCATTCCAATTCATCCCAAAGGTGTTTGATAAGGTTGAGGTCAGGGCTCTGTACAGGCCAGTCAAGTTCTTCCACACCAACCTCGGAAAACCATGTCTTTGTGGACCTCGCTTTGTGCAAGGGGTCATTGTCATGCTGAAACAAAAAAGGGCCTTTTCCAAACTGTTGCCACAAAGTTGGAAGCACACAATTCTCTAGAATGTCATTGTATGTTGTAGTATTAAGATTTCCCTTCACTGTAACTAAAGAGCCCAAACCATTAAAACAGCCCCATACCATTATTCCTCCTCCATGAAACTGTACAGTTGGCACTATGTATTCAGATAGGTAGTGTTCTCCTGGCATCCACCAAACCCTGATTCGTTCTTGAGACTGTCAGCTAGTGAAGTGTGATTCATCACTCCAGAGAACACGTTTCCACTGCTCCAGAGTCCAATGGTAGTGTGCTACACCACTCCAGCCGACGTTTGGCATTGTGTATGGTGATCTTAGGTTTGTGTGTGGCTGTTCAGCCATGGAAACCCATTTTATGAAGCTCCCAATGAACAGTTCTTGTGCTTACGTTGCTTCCAGAGGAACTTTGGAACATGGTCGCGAGTGTTGCAACTGTGGACAAAAAGATTGTTCGCGCTATGCGCTTCAGCACTCGGCTGTCCCCTTCTGTGAACTCGTGTGGCCTACCGCTTCGTGGCTGAGCTATTGTTGCTATTAGACATTTCCACTTCACAATAACAGCACTTACAGTTGACCGGAGCAGCTCTAGCAGCGCAGAAATTTGACAAACTGACTTTTTTAGAAAGGTGGGATCCTATGACAGTGGTACGTTGAAAAACGTCACTGAGCTCCACAGTGTGACCCATTCTACTACTATTGTTTGTCTATGGAGACTGCATGGCTGTAAGCTTGATTTTATGCACCTGTTAGCAATGTGTGTGGCTGAAATAGCCGAACCCACTAATTAGAAGTAGTGTCCACATACTTTTGGCCATGTAGTGTATTTTGAGAAATAGAAAATAAAAAGTATCCTTTGATTTGGAAATTAAAAAAAAAAAAAATTGATGAAATCTGATATATTCCTTGACTATATCACACTGGATTAAGATGTTTAATTATATTAGTTGGATGAAAAATTCTCAAAATACTTATAGACTACGTTACACAGAAATGAACAGTTACAGTTAACGCAGTCTCCAACCCTCATTACTCAAGACTTTATTTTAGTGAAACCCTTCGTATTCAGAAGGCTTAATGTAGTGCGTACTTAGCTGGTAAAAGCTGCGTTTGTAAGGCTTAGGATAGAGGCTATTTTGTTATGGAATATCGTGTTCCGAGAGCTTAGCGTAAATAGTATTACGTAATTTATATTGTGTTTGGAAGGCCGACCGTGATGGGTATCTTGTTGGTGAATATCGTTTTCTTAAGGCTTAGCGCAGAGAGTATTACGTTAGTAAATATTGTTTTCGGTAGGCTTAGTGTGGTGGATATTACGTTAGTGAATATTGTGTCTGGTAGGCCTAGTGTGGTGGATATTACGTTAGTGAATATTGTGTTCGGTAGGCCTAGTGTGGTGGATATTACGTTAGTGAATATTGTGTTCGGTAGGCCTAGTGTAAAGCAGTGGTTCCCAACCAGGGTGCGAGATCGCGTTTGTTCTGGCCACCTTCACCTTTATTCTTAAATAAATAATTACTGTGAGGGGTGCGAGAACATATTAAATTTCTTTTAGGGTTGGGAACCACTGGTGTAGAGAGTATTTCATGAATGAAAATCGACTTTGGAAGGTTTCCTTACCATTGCCACATAGTGAATTAGGTTCATTCCAGGTTTATTAGCTCTTATATCAGTCAGTTTCAATAAAGATCTCATCTTGAAACCAGCAGCTCTACCAGCGTACCCACCCTGAAGAATCGAAAAATATTATAGTCACCTATAGTTAATAACAGTCCTTATTTGTAGATTACATTCTGGCGAATTTCAGTAACATGTTAAAAACAACACAATTCTGATAATAATAATAAATTACAAAAACGTTTGAACTTTGTTATTGTGTGTTTTTATAGACGAAATAAATATACACAATCCATATGTATATTTTAGCATACTTGTGGCAGTAGTTTAATTATAGCATTTAAAAAACACTGGTTCGTTTATAGCTGTAAGTTATTTCAACAGGTGTATCTTAACTTCTCAGAAGTGTGACAACAGTTAAAACAAATTATTATTGAATTATAATAAATTTTCCCTACGTCACCTAGCAACAATTCCACTGTTTACTGTAAACACTTGTCGGTAGAGTGAACAGAAGCAAAAAATATTAATTTTAAAAACATTGGACATAATTATAGTAGTGTTATAAGTTTGAAATGTAACTTACTGCGTTAAGAAAGTTCCCGGCAACTAGAATCATGTAGAGAATTTCGTGAAGCGAGTGAGAGACCTTTATTTCTGTAATAAACAATGTTACATATGTCAGTATAAATCATTATTAGAATTAACGGGTCGTTTTGAAAAACGTTCAGTTCGTGATTGGAACCGTAACTTCCCGTTTCAGCTTGAAATAATTAATTTAACACATACCTTTGTAGAGATGTCCTGTTAACTCCTGTAGGATCAAACATGTGGACTGAAAGGGTCAAAGAGCAGGTTTTCAGGGCCACCGAAACTGCATTCCTCATCACACCCGTACTACAGATGGCGTGACCAAACATGGCGCACGTAACGACTTTCACTGGGAGTAACAACAGAATTTGGGATAACGGAAGAACTCGAAGGTAGATTGGGACCTTTGTAAATCTATAATATAGTTAAGCCAGTGACGGTCAATCTACCTGCTATGGTTAACTACTGCGTCAAGCGATGTTTCAGTATTCACTACACAGCAGCGTTTTTATTTAGTACTATCTTGAGTGCAGAAACACATTACTTGTGTGCTACATTTTTTATCAAAAACCGTCAATAAATAGTATAGACTCGTACAGAACAAAGGAAACACTAAAACGAAGACATAATAAGTGAAGTTACAAGGTGTTTTTCAAAGAATGCTCAAAAGTACATTATTTAAACCGTTGTGAGTGGACTACACTGACGTTTCAATAACTAACGGAGCAAATGAAAACTCTAATACAATCAAGGTTGAAAAAAAACAGTTTATTAAACCGTAGCAACAGAATCCCGAAATAAAACTTTTAAACAACTATTATATAAACTTGATAAGAAAAAAGGATTTGACAGAAATGATGTACAGCGATGTCGAGAAAACCCACTTGTAGAGAAAAAATATATATATGTAAAACGGCTCGTTTGGGTTGGGAAAAGTTTTGTGATAATATAAAATTATATATTCAAACACGCCCTCTACATTGTGACACTCAGTTACACAACCCCTTTAAACATGTGGTCAGCTTCCGGTCAGTTACCTCTTTCTTTCTTTGTGAACTTCCTCAACCCAAACGAGCCGTTTTACATAAATAAATGTTGATTATTATATGTGCGTCACCACTAGGGGGAGCTTGTGTCAGTTTCATAATATAAACACACTCAGAGGTAGGGTGTTCTATGTAAGAAAGGTGAGATAGCTGAACACAAAACAATAAATGAACAATGTTAGTTCGTACTCTACCTTGTGCTGCTAACTTCACACTTTCGATGGAACGCTTCACAAGGTTCATGTTTGTCCGAAATTCCTCTTTAAGAACCATACTTTCCACCCTTAATCTATAACTACAATAAAGCACACACAGTAACAAGTAGGTAAAATGATTCAGGATAACTAGTGGTTTTATGTTAACAATACTGATGTAATCGTTAGAGTAACTCTACTGGACGTTTTCTGTAATCTTGTCCAATAACAGTTATTTGTTTTGACGACAAATGTTTACTTTTTCTATGCTTTAAATATTTTTATTATTCAAGATTTGGCAGAAAAGATTTATCATTCTCAGAATGTACAAGTTTAGCTTTTTATTTCAAACCGTGATGCAGAATGTGTAGCTGTGAACGCGTTATAAAACTGACAGTCAATTTCACTATTCGGTGTAAACAGTCAGAGAAGCCAATAATGTGGCGCTGGTCGGATGCTCTCCCTCAAGTTGGTTCTTCAAAATTAGCAGCTACACTTCAGACGAGAGATATCTTAAGTTCTTTAAAATTAGGGGCAGCTACACTTCAGACGAGAGATCTCTTAAGTTCTTTAAAATTAGGGGCAGCTACACTTCAGACGAGGGATCTCTTAAGTTCTTTAAAATTAGGGGCAGCTACACTTCAGACAAGGATGATGATGTATTAGTACATTAATAATTGTATTGATATAAGTATTTATATCTCATTATGAAATTTTGTTTTCAGAAAGATACCATTTCATATGTTTTGATATATTTAAATAATTACTGTTTAATTTAACTAAAATGTGTTTAGTTAATGTAGTTTAAATATAGTTTGATAATTCAGGATACAGTAAAATTAGTTTATTGTTTGTTTGTTTGTTTTGAATTTTGCACAAAGATACTCGAGGGCTATCTGCGCTAGTCGTCCCTAATTTAGCAGTGTAAGACTAGAGGGAATGCAGCTAGTCATCACCATCCACCGCCAACTTGGGCTACTTTCTTTTACCAACGAATAGTGGGACTGACCGTCACATTATAACGCCCCCACAGCTGAATGGGCGAGAATGTTTGGCGCGACTGGGATGCGAACCCGCGACCCTCAGATTACGAGTCCCACGCCTTAACACGCTTGGCCATGCCGGGCCATTAGTTTATTAAGTATTAATTAAACTGTAGAACTAAATGAACTAACCACAAGAAAAAAAAGGTTATATGTTTGGGAAAGGTCAAACATATGTAATACTTTCACTTTATAACTAATACTTCCAATTATAAAAAACATCCTGAGTTATTGTATTAAGATGACTGTATAACAAACACAAAGTTACTAATTATTACCTTGGCAACTGAATTAACTCCATCAGAAAATCCTCAGCATTTCCTAGACGTTGTCTATCTCCGAGAAACTCTCGCAACATTTTAACCTGTAAAGAAAAATAAGATATTTGATAGTTTGTAGAGGCTACTATCTTTTAAACCCATCATCAATTGCACTCGGTAAAGTATCATCAGTTGATGATACATAAACACATGAGTTAGTAACCCTCACACATTAATGACTGCACCCACTCAAAGTCTTACGTCTGAGTCATTTCTCAGCGTTAATGTCATGGAGCAGAAAAGGAAGGGTAAGTCAGCTGACGAAATGAAAACTTTTCATCAGAAGACGAAACTGAAGTGATGCTCGTGATTATTCCAATGAAGAATAAACTTTCCACATTTCTCATCATCAAATTCAGTTACTTCACGCTCTGAATGTGATTTAGAGAGTTATTCAGAATCCACCGATTTCCAACGATTTTGATCCATTTATTCATTGTTTTGATAGTAAAAACTCTGGACTCAGGTAAATTTAGGCTCATGGATGAATCTAAAGAATATAGGTGTTTTGTTGCTATATTTTATGAAAGTATAATGAATCATATTGTGAGTGAAACAGACAGATACGTGGTTTTGTAAATCCTTGAATTCTGAAGAAAGTAAATCCCTCTATTTCAATAAGTTTGTTTGTTTTGAATTTCGCGCAAAACTACACAAGGGCTATCTGGGCTAGTCGTCCCTAATTTAGCACTGTAAGACTAGAGGGGAGGCAACTAGTCATTACCACCCACCGCCAACTTTTGGGCTACTCTTTTGTCAACAAATAATGTGACTGAAAGAGCGAGCGTGTTTGGTGTGACGGGGATTCGAATCCCTCATATTACGAGTCGAGCGCCCTAATCATAGCCCACAATGTGGGAATGAAAATTATATAAGTAAGAAATGTGAAGATACAACTCGTGAGGAAGTGCAAAATGTTTTACTCTGGTGATGCTGACGTCACATGTAAAATAGGATGTTGGCTGATATCTGGAAGAATGATCCTTATAGGAACTCCAGGTTTTCCAAAATGCATCACTGGAGATCGATCCAGATTCTTAGACATCTGGACTTTGTAAATAACTACCGATAATAGAAAGTGTTTACGGTGTTTACAATGTTGAGTGCTTTACAATGTTTACAGTGTTGAAGTGTTTGCAGTATTGAAGTGCTTACAGTGTTTACAATGTTGAATAATAATCTAAGGAATATTTTTATCCACTTCAAAAATTGGTTATTCATGAATATTTGATTCTGTTCAAGTGTCGCACTGTCTTCAAGCAATACATTACAAGCAAGTGCCATAGATTTAGAATAAAGATCTTTGTATTATGTGATTGTCAGACATGAACTGTAATAGATGTGAGTATATATTCTGCAAGTGATGTCCCCAATTAGATTTTCATGAAGTAACTCAACAGATTACTTTGGAAAAGTCCACATATTATATCCTCATGGTTATTATTCAAGTCTGAAACTATAGAAAACCCTACACTTTAGTGTGTAAGTACAACCGGATAACTCTGTACGTGAAGATGTAAGTACAGGTAGATAACTCTGTACGTACAGATGTAAGTACAACCAGATAACTCTGTACGTTAAGATGTAAGTACAGGTAGATAACTCTGTACAATTAAGATGCAACTACAACTGAATAACTCTACACGTTAAGATGTAAATATAACTACAAATACTAGTATACTGTATTACCTCATCTGGCTGTGGTAAAACCTTCAACAAACAACGGAGTTTTTCCACACCCATTTCTTCGTGTGCACCCTGGCGGATAATTTCAACGATATCTTTATTGGAACTGTCGAAGATAAGCACTTTATTAAAATAAATATTGTTACGTTCAAGATTTTGAAGTTTATAACACAGTAATAAAACTGTCGTCACTGACATATCATTGTACCTACACTCTGGCCTTCAAATAATGGTACTAAACTGAGACGTGATCACATACCTAAACACTATAAAAATAAATCACACAGTTCAATCAATTCAATTTACGAATCACAAAGTTCATTAAATAATATTTGTATGATAATCGTATTAGAGATAGTCATATTTCATGAGCTCTGAACTAGTCCTCTGTGAGTTTACAATTATTCGAACACATAAATCTGTTATCATAATTTGTCTAAAACTGTTCATATCGACAGGACTCCAGACACATTAGTCTTTCAAAAAAATCTCTTTACTATAACTGTTCATATCGACAGGACTCCAGACACATTAGTCTTTCAAAAAAAATCTGTTTAACTGAAACTGTTCATATCGACAGGATTTCAGACACATTAGTCTTTCAAAACAATCTGTTTAACTAAAACTGTTCATATCGACAGGACTCCAGACACATTAGTCTTTCAAAAAATCTGTTTAACTAAAACTGTTCATATCGACAGGACTCCAGACACATTAGTCTTTCAAAAAAATCTTTAACTGAAACTGTTCATATTGACAGACTCAGACACATAGGTATTTAAACAAATCTGTTACAATAATTTAACTAAAACTGTTCATATCGACAGGACTCAGACACATTAGTCTTTCAAAAAAATCTGTTTTACTAAAACTGTTCATATCGACAGGACCAGACACATTAGTCTTTCAAAAAATCTGTTTAACTAAAACTGTTCATATCGACAGGACTCCAAACACATTAGTCTTTCAAAAATCTGTTTAACTAAAACTGTTCATATCGACAGGACCAGACACATTAGTCTTTCAAAACAATCTGTTTAACTAAAACTGTTCATATCGACAGGACTCCAGACACATTAGTCTTTCAAAAAAATCTGTTTTACTATAACTGTTCATATCGACAGGACTCCAGACACAATAGTCTTTCAAAAAATCTGTTTTACTAAAACTGTTCATATCGACAGGACTCCAGACACATTAGTCTTTCAAAAAAATCTGTTTAACTAAAACTGTTCATATCGACAGGACTCCAGACACATTAGTCTTTCAAAAAAATCTGTTTTACTATAACTGTTCATATCGACAGGACTCCAGACACATTAGTCTTTCAAAAAAAATCTGTTTAACTAAAACTGTTCATATCGACAGGACTCCAGACACATTAGTCTTTCAAAAAAATCTGTTTAACTGAAACTGTTCATATCGACAGGACTCCAGACACATTAGTCTTTCAAAAAATCTGTTTAACTAAAACTGTTCATATCGACAGGACTCCAGACACATTAGTCTTTCAAAAAAATCTGTTTAACTGAAACTGTTCATATCGACAGGACTACTACGACACATTAGTCTTTCAAAAAATCTGTTTAACTAAAACTGTTCATATCGACAGGACTCCAGACACATTAGTCTTTCAAAAAAATCTGTTTAACTGAAACTGTTCATATCGACAGGACTCCAGACACATAGGTATTTAAACAAATCTGTTACAATAATTTAACTAAAACTGTTCATATCGACAGGACTCCAGACACATTAGTCTTTCAAAAAATCTGTTTTACTAAAACTGTTCATATCGACAGGACCAGACACATTAGTCTTTCAAAAAAATCTGTTTAACTAAAACTGTTCATATCGACAGAACTCCAGACACATAGGTATTTAAACAAATCTTTTACAATAATTTAACTAAAACTGTTCATATCGACAGGACTCCAGACACATTAGTCTTCTTTCAAAAAATCTGTTTTACTAAAACTGTTCATATCGACAGGACTCCAGACACATTTCTTTCAAAAAAATCTGTTTAACTAAAACTGTTCATATCGACAGAACTCCAGACACATAGGTATTTAAACAAATCTTTACAATAATTTAACTAAAACTGTTCATATCGACAGGACTCCAGACACATTAGTCTTTTTCAAAAAATCTGTTTTACTAAAACTGTTCATATCGACAGGACTCCAGACACATTAGTCTTTCAAAAAAATCTGTTTAACTAAAACTGTTCATAATGCCAGGACTCTAGACATATTGGTATTTCAAACATCTCTTATAATAATTTAACTTAAAGTGTTCATATCGATAGACATGGAGGCAGTCAGGATTCGAACCCGTGACCCTCAGATTACGAGTCGAACGCCTTAACACATCTAGTCATGCCGGGCCTAACAAAGGAAAGAACTGTGGTTAAGTCACGTGTTTAGCACGTTCTCTAATACAGGCGCTAAATGATGTTGTGATATTTTAGTCTTGTCACTAAATACAAACTCATTCACTGGTACCTTAGTAACACAATACCTACATTCAAATTATAATTAAGAAATTTGTCGGACCATTTTGTCGACTTAAAATCCAGTGAATGGATTACTCTTCACATTGATTGGTTGTTTGGTTGTCGTTTACTAAGCAAAGTACTAGCCTATCTGGTGCATAAGTCCCAGATAAACAAAAA